>NC_051211.1:53263703-53303703 GCF_015220715.1 Pygocentrus nattereri
CAGCGGTCACTTTGTCTAGAGCTGGTTTTGACCTGTTGGTCATACCGACCCAGTGCAGCACGCGGTTCAACGTCAGCGCAGCAGCGTAAAACTTTGGGAGAGTCTGTTCAACATAAATGATGAACTAACCTAACTTTGTGTAAATAGAGCTCAATATAGAAATATGTCCACATATGCAGTCGAGACTGACGCGGCTTTTTTCTGAATTTCTACAAACACCATTTCATTTTATAGTAAATGAGTTTGGGCTGGTTTATGTTTATGAACAGACGCCTACAGATCAACATAGTAAAGGAGCTCATCTGTGATCCTGAGTTTAAAGCCAGTTTTTATTCAACTTAAACTTGGAACTAAGTTGTAAATAAATCTGAAACTGAAACTTTGCTTGTGTGTAAAAAGTGATTTCAGAGCCACTCGGTTCTCCCTGATGGAAACTGTTTACCTTCAGTGTTTTGTGCTTATGATCATTTTAATAGACGTCAGCGTCACTAATTAATGACGTTCTATTAAAAGACTGGTTTACCAAGAGAGACGCTGGAGGACTTTCACCTGAAATGAGTTCATGAAGCCAGTCTGGTTATAAAAATGATAACAGGACCAGATCAGAGCCAGAATTACTCTTTTAGTACTTTTACTTTATACTTTAGTACATTTGAAGGGAAATACTTTAGTACTTTTACTCAAGTGGAGGTCTAAAGGGAGAAACTTCTACTTTTACTGGAGTAAAAATTCAGCATTCTTTTCATCACCTTAGTAAGAAATGCAGTGAAAAACGTCACACGTGTGCAAGATCGAGGTGGAGATGTGTGTAAAGCCAACTGGCTGTGGCCTCACGCCTGCATAGCACTCAGCAGGGAGGGAGGCGGCTAATCCAGAAACGCTGCATCCATATTGCAAGCCAGGTTCTATTAAAGGGAGAAGCAGGGAGGCAATATTGTGTTTGGTGTCGTGGTGCCGGGGCCGACACAGCGACAGAACGGTTAAATAACGGCCCAGCGAGGGGCCTCGGGCTGAGATGAAGCCTGATCCAGCAGTAAGTTGCCCCTGTGGGGGTCCGGCTATCCTGCTGGGCAGAGCTCGGCTCGAGGTCACCGTCTTTTGTATGCATGAGCTCTAAGCCGACAATGCATAGCGGAGCGGGAAGAGCTCTTTCTCCAAGGACACAAGCTTTGGGTTTAATGTCGGCAAATGTTTCAGTGTCATACAAGCTCGTGCCCTCAGGGGTCAGATCAGTATAATAAAGGAAAAAATAACGTAATTACTTCAGGCCTGTGATGAAGTTCATCTTCTACAATATACGTTAGGCCGAACGCTCCTTGGTTCAGGCGAACTGCCGAATGAAGCTATTTTCCCCACAAAGCATTTTCCAGTCTGTGTCTTAGCAACTGGCTTTGTGACATCTGGATTACCCAGGATGCCCTGCCGTGAGCGATAGAATGGAGATGGACCTGGTCATTTAGTGGCCCAGTCTCAGAGAAATCACTTATACAAAAAGAGTGAAACCTCTATCAGCGTTGCTTCAGCAAAAGCCGCTGTGTGTAATAGTGATTAAAGAGCGCGTATCATGGAAAAACTCAGTTTCCACACAGTTTTCAAATTAAGAGTTTAATGTAGATGAAAAAGTTTCACAAAAAGTTTCACTCTCTAGTGTAAATAGCCAGTATATGGAATCCGTTTTAGGCCTCATTCACAATACAAGCCTCGTTGCTCAGATCCGAGCTCTCTGACTCGATGCTTCACACTGGTGTAGGTCAGTGACTCAAATCCATCATTAATGTGATGAACCGGCCTGAAATGACCCTCATGAGCTCCTCCTACTCAGTAACATCACGTGACTGAATCACTGCATCATCGGCACAAACTAACGAGCAGAACGAGCTTCGCTGAGAAGATCATTAACTCCGATCAGCTCTCAGCTTCATTATTAGAGCCAGATGGAGGAGAAAAAGGTGAGATGAGCTGCTTTCCCACCGTTTACAGGCTTTAACGTCTGTTTGGCGCTGTTGCCGTGGTAACACTGAACGATGGCGCACACACCATATGAAAGCGGCTCAGTTCGGATTGGAAAAGATCAGATTTGTGTCCACACAGTCGTGAAAACACCAGATCTGAGATCTGAGTCACATTAGGGCAAAAAATCGGATTTGTGCCACTTCAGCCTGATAATGTGAACGCAGCCCTAGTTGGTTTTGTGATGTCACAAACATATTTATGTATCCCTGCCTATTTAGCCTACAGCTGAAGTTATGAGGAGTGTTTTAGCGCTGAATGAGGCTTTTTGAATGAGGCACAGTACAGGGCAGCCAATCAGAATAGAGGTCATTTAAATACACAGTCGCATGCAAAAGTTTGAACACCCTCCGTCAAATGACGTGTTGAGTTTGTTTTCCACAAACACACTCAAATATGACATGATTCTGCAAATTTTAGTGTAAAATGTTCATTCATTTGCTTACATATTGCACAAAAAAGCAATCATAATAATACAAATAATGGACAAAACATAGTAAAACATAAAATGTGCCATTACTTTTGCACAGGCAACATCTTATGGTTTATTTCATTTTCCAATAAGTTAACATCAGCGTTAAAATCAGCAAATAAACAGGAATTGAGCATTAAAATGTAACCAGTGTGACTCTGTAGAGGTTTAACTTATCTTCGATAACGATGGACTGGCGACCTGTCCAGGGTGTATCCCGCCTTCCGCCCGAAGACTGCTGGGACCCCCAGCACCCCCCCGCGACCCTGACGGAGAAGCGGCTTAGAAAATGGATGGATGGATTTATTTGGCATTTGTTTCTTTATGTCATTTAAATCATATTTTTCATAGTCATGTGTAGATTATTGTAGTTCAAATAGCAGAAAAACATGTTTTTTTACCTCAGCCTTCACACACGACTGTGAGGACGAGCTCTTCTGTGGTGCTTGGAGCTCTAGATGATTGATTATAAACCAATATTGCTGAATTGAGGCTCAAGTAGGTGTAACTGTTAAAATAACTTATTGTTTTATTTTAAAATATAAATCAGTTGTATCCCGAGCACATTAAGACGCAACAATGGACGTTTCCATGAAATGACTCTTATGCAGAAGTTTGAAGAAGTCAGTGGAGTTCCCCTTTGAGTGGAAATAAAACACGACAAAAAATGAAGGATATGGGCTCTTTAAAGGAGGTCACGTGTCTCGGCGTTTAAACCGAGACCTGCTTTTCTTTTGTCGCTATGGAAGCGGTTAAGGCTGGTCACACCGGCTGCAGCCTACGTTAATGTTTCACTCTCAAAAACAAAATCACTGTTGATTTTAAATTCAGCAGAGAAGAAAAAGGGAAAACAGACGTGAACCTCAAGACACGCTCAGGCTAATGAGATCTGATTGAAATTGCTGATAAAGTGCAGCCCCTCCACACACACACACACACACACACACACACACACACCCACCCACCCACCCACACATTCCCGCTAATTAGCTCTGATTTGTGGAATTGATAGGGCGCATTGTTTCCTCAGAGCGCCTCTGTAAATCCTCACTAATATAATTAGGCTGAGCAGATTTCTGTTCGGAGCAGGACAGAACCTGATCCATGTCCACCCTATCTGCACGGCCACTGAAAAGCCCTTTGTCCTGCTGCTCATGTCCTCTGCTGTGTGCATGTGTGAATGGAGCACACAGCCCTGGCCTGGTCAGGCCATTATAGAGCAGATCTTTTACAATATATTTGTATGGTATCCAGAAAACAAGTCATGGCCTGTATGTGAGCAGCTCTTTCGTGATGCATCACCTGCACACAGTGGTAATAATTAACAGTGTTAATGCCTCACAAGCGCCACACTTCATTCCTTAGACCACGGACCTGAACCCTGACACGCGTGGCCAAACAGCAGTCAGTCTGTAAGAGGGAAAGAGACGGGATTCTGAGAGAAACGAGGAAAAATACAGAGAACTCTCGCTACTTTGACACCGGAAGGTCAGAAGAACCAAAAGCCACTCAATGTGGATCCAGGAGCAGCACAGTGGACGTGTCTTCTCCAGAAGGCCGCAGTCTCAGAGTGGACAGCAAAGCTACCCTCGTCCCTTCCACCATGACCGCCGCTCTGGGAGATGTGTCTTCAACAACGGCTGGCTGTCCAGCTCACGAGGCTGGACTCAGGAGAGCAAGGTCAGTCGTTCACATTAAATACCACAGAACCGGGACAGTCTTTGGGATATATACACGCCGTCGTCTAGAACTCTGGCGTGATGTTGGTGTGGGGCAGTTTTAGTCCTTCACTTTGATTATGTAAGTATATTAGGTTTATTCTTATGCTACACTATTAAAAATGACTGTTCTTTAGGGGTCTTTATTAAAGAAAATGGTTCTATATAGAACCATGAGCACTCAAATAACCCTTTGCATGATTAAAGGGATTTTTGCATCGCAAAAGGGTTCTTCAGACTGATACAGAATGTGCTGTAGATGGTTCTATATAGAACCTGTAATACGCCTGACATCGCAAAAGGGTTCTTCAGACTGATGAAAAATGTGCTTTAGGCGGTTCTAAATAGAACCTTTTTGAAAATGGTCCCATATTGCATCAAAATGTGTTGGTGCTATATAGAACCCTTTTCAACAAGGTTCTATGATTATGGTTCAATTATTAAAAGGTTCTTTACATCGTGAAAGGGTTCTTCCGACTGATGCAGTATGTACTGTAGATGGTTCTATATAGAACCTGTAATATGCCTGACATTGTAAAAGGGTTCTTCTGAATGTGCTGTATATAGTTCTATATAGAACCTTTTTTTAAAAGGGTTCTATATATAGCACCAAAAACCGTTCTTCTGTTGTAACAAGTCTGACATTGCAACAAATGAAGAACCATAGTGCCATATAGAACCCTTTTCAAAAAAGGTTCTATGATTATGGTTCAATGACTATGGTTCAGACTGATAAAGAATGTGCTATAGATGGTTCTATATAGAACCCTTTTTAAAAAAGATTCTGTATAGCACCAACGATGGTTCTTCAATGGTAATAAGCCTGACATTGTAATAATAGAAGAACCCTTTTTGGTACTATACAGTACCCTTTTCAGAAAGGTTCTATGATTATGGTTCAATGAGTAAAGGGTTCTTTGCTTTGTGAAAAGGGTTCTATAGACTGATACAGAATGTGCTCTATATGGTTCTATATATAACCCTTTTAGAAAAAGGGTTCTGTATAGCACCAACGATGGTTCTTCAATGGTAATAAGCCTGACGTTGCAACAATAGAAGAACCCTTTTTCGTGCCATATAAAACCCTTTTCAAAAAAGGTTCTATGATTATGGTTCAATGATTAAAGGGTTCTTTGCATCGTGAAAGGGTTCTTCTGATGGTGGCCTTGACTGTTTGTAGGTTCTGTTCTTACCTTAAAAAGACCAAAAAAGACCATCATGAGAATTTATTCTGACAGAAAACGTTCACGGTTGTCGGGGATGATTTTCTTGGTGTTGTCCATTTTCAAGATTTCATCTGGGGCTCAACAGGCCGGCTCTGACCACAGCCAAGGTGACCGATCTCCGCTTAAGGAGTGAAAAGGCACTCTGCTGTCCGCCTCACGTAGAGAGAGAGGGAGGTTGGGGGGCAACATGGCTCAGATCAGAGCATCTGCCCAGGTCTCTGATGCTAATGAATGATAAGCAGGTTAGCTGCTGGGGTGCCAGTGCTGCCAGAGGTCAGTGGCTGCGCACTGGGGTGGCAGGACAGGCACTGGCTTCATGCCCCCCAAGAGAGCCTCCAGATCTCGGACAGCCTGCTCGCTCTGTTCTCTCTATTGTCCCAGCTAGTCCTCGCCATATTGATCTCTGATGCCTCCAGATTAGGGCAGAAAAGAGGGCTCTGTCCTGGCTGTGGGGGTCCCCCTCTGATTCCTCTCTCCCTCCTTTCAGGGTCACAGAGTCTATGAAGCCCTCCTGACCCTCAGAATCGACACACACACACAACACACTTGCACAATCGGCCCACCAGTGCCAGCGAGGACAGACCCCATTAAAGCCGATTGCTTGGGCGCCCACATTCACCGCTCATGCCGGCTGACCCAGAGAGCAACGGTGGGCTACTGTGGTGGGTTTTTTTGTGAGTGCGTTTTATCCTCATCCCCTTCCATGCTGGGGAGCACGGCCTGCCTCCATTGTGGCTTTTTAATGGGGTTGCAGTTTAGGGACCTCATTGTTTTCAGGGCAAAGGACTTCCTCATCTGCTCTGTGTCCCATTGTGTGTTGATTGATGCTGTGTGTTGTCAGGTTCTTGTGGGGATGTCGTCAGGGTGTGGCCCGGCCTGGTAATTCTCTTGTCGTGGATGTCTGCGTAATGTGGTTTGTCAGAGACGGCTTCACCAAAGTTTGTTTGGTGATCGATGGGTAAATAACGTTGGTGCTGACGCTCGCTCGAGTGCTGGACCTCTTAAAGGAGAAAATGAGCTTCCAGCACAGTTCAGTCCAGTTCTCTTCAGCTTTATTTGTATACTGTTTATTTTGGCATTGTCCAAAAGCAGCTTTGTATGTCTTCAGAAGTGCCCCACTTGTCTCTGGGGTGGGACCCTCGAGGGTCCATCTCAGTACCTTTAGTCAGGGAACATAACTGAACCATAATCCACTGAAATGATCTGTTCTAAGCTGCACTGACTCCACACACCCTGCCTCGCCTCGCCTCCAGGCTTTTATTCTACTGCTCTGTTTTAAATCATTTGGTTATGAAAAGGAACAAATACCAACTTTTCACCTGGAGGAACTGATTTAAGCTTCACAATCAGACCTTAAACCCACTGTAGAACCTTTCAGGGAACATTTATACTGTTTGCACCTTGATGGCCTTCATTTCTTACAGAGTGGAGATCTTCAGACAGTACAGAAAGTAGAGATTGAGAGTAGCAGGAAAAACTACGCTTGAGGAAGAAACGTCAAAAGGAAGAAAGATTCAATAAGGACCACATTGGATAATGGAATTATAAGTTATAATTCAGACAAGCCAATGACAAATGTGAGGAATGCATCAGAAAACCTCCATTAAAAGATCTGGAGAGCTGTTGAGGATGTGCACCAATCCTGGCATGGTATCCCTTAGCAGTGGCGGTGCCATGACCGTGCCCACCCGACCAAGGCCCATGCATTTGTATCGTCAGCCCACCCAAAAGGACTATACAAGTTTACGTTCACTATTAAAATCTTGAATGAATGAATAAACAAAGCGCAGATGCATTCCACTGGAGAACCACATCCCAACTTTGGCAATAACCACACACCTGAAAAAAATGGTTCTACAAGGGTTTTTGTAAAGGAAATGGTTCTGTATAGAACCATGAACACTTGTTTAGGTGTGTAGTTGTTGCCAAAATTGGGATTTTGATACAAATGATACAAATGCATGGGCCTAGGTCGGCTGGGAACCCTTTGCATCATTAAATGGTTCTTTGTATAATGAAAACATTCTTCAATATTCATGTAGAATGTGTTTTTACACGGTTCTATATAGAACCTTTTTGAAAAGGGTTCTATATAGCAGCAGTAGGGTTCTTCTATTGATACAGGCTTGACATCGTAGACATTTTCGTTGCTACATAGAACCTTTTTCAAAAAGGTTCTATATAGAACCATCTACAGAACAATTTCCATCAAGCTGAAGAATCGTTTAACAATACAAAGAATCTTTTAATCATGCAAAGGCACTTGGTGTTCATGGTTCTATGTAGAATCATCTTCGTTGCTAAAGAACCGTTAAAGAACCATAGTTTTTAAAATGTGGTTTAGGGCCTGCTTGTGTGATTTTGGGGGAGAGAGGGATCGCGTGACTGCATTTTGGGTCATTTTTATAAGTACTTAGCTTTAATTTCTGATTATCAGCACTAAAATCTCTGTCAATCAGTCAGAAAGCTGTTTGAGACACGAGGGAACGTTCTAGATTCGTACACATGCAGTCAGCCATTGGGGCAATTAAATGGACGTAAATGTAGGATCTGAACGGTGCTTTTCTGACCTGGATTACTGACTGGATCTTCAAGTCACCCTGGACACACAGGGTGAGTCCTGCCGAGCTGTGATGTGTGAATTGCCTCGCTGTTTTCAGTCTAGTCCTAGAAGATACAACATTCTCTTTGTTTGGAATTCTCCACGGAGAGGAGTCCAGGACTAGGCTTAATCCCAGCCCAGAAAAAACGACTCCTAGAGCTCTTAGACTGAGTTTTGCACCAGCTAACCCCAAGTTAACCCTCGAAGCATGTTGCCTCCTCAGTCGTGGGCTCTCTCTTGTCTCTCCCATCACGCAGATGCTCCCATCCCGACTTCGCTTTGTGCAGCACTGATTAACCCGTTGATTAAATACCGATTAAATGTCTATTAATGTAAGCAGGGCTTGTGCAGGAGGCAGCAATTAGGTGGAAGTGAATTAATAAAACATACAGAGGAGGCCAGGGCTCAGGAGCATCTCCAAGAAACAAACAGATGGCCGAGAGAGAAAGAGAGA
Organism: Pygocentrus nattereri; assembly: GCF_015220715.1. NCBI lineage: Eukaryota > Metazoa > Chordata > Actinopteri > Characiformes > Serrasalmidae > Pygocentrus > Pygocentrus nattereri. The sequence goes on from NC_051211.1 coordinate 53,272,186, forward strand.
GAGAGAGAGAGAGAGAGAGAAAGAGAGAGAGAGAGAGAGAAGCAGCAACCACTTCTGCTTGTTTTATTCCTATTAGGTAATTCGATCTTTCCTCCACCTACTCCACATTGATAACCCACTCTCATGTTTCCTGTGTCCCTGGAGCAGGCGGCCGTGCATTTCCTCTCTGGCCCACGCGGCCCACACGGTGCGACGGTAAACAGCATCCTGACAGGAAAAGAGCCCGAGGTGCAGGGACCCCTGTGCAGCCTTGAGAGACTCAGGCAGTGGAAAGCCCATCTGCCTGGAGTCAGCCTAATCTCATTTAGTGTATCGGACCATGGGGATACACCAATCATGCCTGTCCAATCTCATTACGGAAGTCAATGATCAGGGCATCAGAAAACATGGCAGGGAGGCGCGAGGTGGCTGATTTGAGGCTGTTTGAGCTGGACTGAGGCTTTATCCCCCACGCTCTGGCGCAGGGTGTAGGGTTACGGCATGAATATGACGTCTAATCGCAGCAGCCGCTCACCTGAGATGGGCAACCGATGATTAAAAGCAACCTGTGGGCCTGAAAGGGATTTCGAAGAAACCCAAGCTGTCGCTGAAGGCTCATCCTGTTCTGGTCTTCACTTTGTCCAGTCTGTGGAGAATAATTACTCGTTTCTCAGTGTCTTCACCACACACACGTTTGGGTTTATAGGTCTGCAGCAAATATTCAATAAAATTCAATAAATTCGACCATTTATAAAACTGAAAAGCAGTTTCAATAACTGGGCCTTGTGTCTGTATTTCAGCAAAGCAGAGTTTTTTATGAGTTTGACAGGAAAAGCAAGTCCTCAGTATCTAAAGAAAGCAGGATGATCCGCCTGCATATCACACAGAAATGGTTTATGCTTTGTCTTTTTTCATGGGTTTACACTTTACTGTAGGGTGCTGTTCATAAGGCAACATGGCACCTACATAAACTTGTCATGACAACTGACATAACCCTACACAACTGTTTATAAATGCTTGTTCCAATAAGCGTCATTCGCTATAAAGGTGACATTTGCCAATTTTGATCAAAGTCAGCTAAAGCAGCCTTTGACGGATAATACCTGTTGTAATAAGCATTTATAAACAGTTATGCAGGGTTATGCCAGTTGTATTGACAACCTTAAGTGTCATGTAGCCTTATGAACAGCACCCTACCATAAAGTGTTACCTTTTCACGTCAATCAAACTGTATTAGAGCTCTATTTTGAGGTGATAATAACAAAGCTGGTTTCTATTCGTCAGCTTATAATTCTTATTTTTCTATGAACACTTTCTATGAATACCAGTCCCACCTATGAGCGTACGAACACATTCATAACATGTAATAATGCATTCCTAAGGCATCATAAACATGGCAAGAAATATTTGTGAAATGTGTTGCACTTTATAGTCATGCTTATTATGCATTTATGCATATATTATTAACAATGCATTATATTATAGTGTTAATAACATGTTATAAGAGCTTGTAAGCTATATTTATCAGCTGTAAGTCAAGTGAGGTGAAGTATATAAACACTGAAACATTTACTGTAACACTGCAATGTACAGAGCTGAGGCATAACATTCTGACCGCCTCCTCGTTTCTACGCCAATTGTCCACTTTATCAGCTCCACTTACTGTATAGCTGGTCTTTGTAGTTCTACAGTTACAGACTGTAGTCCATCTGTTTCTCTGATACTCTGTTACCCTGTTCTTCAGTGGTCAGGACCCCCATGGACCCTCACAGAGCAGGTACTGTTTGGATGGTGGATCATTCTCAGCGCTGCAGTAACACTGACGTGGTGGTGGTGTGTTAGTGTTTGTTGTGCTGGTCTGAGTGGATCAGACATAGCAGTGCTGCTGGAGTTTCCTCTCACTGTCCACTCTATCAGACACTCCTACCTTGTCAATCCACCATACTGTATAATAAACATGACTATAAAGTGTCATTCATTTTAACAATATTTATTGCCGTGTTTATAATACATTATGAATGCATTATAATATGCTATGATTGTGTTTATAAATGCTCATAGCCATGATATTCATTCAAATCTTCTGTTCTACATTCAGTTGTGCAGCAGCTTCAGTCTGGAACTAGTACCATTTTAAGTGCAACAAAAAAAATCGTTTCAGTTTATGTGCTTTTCCTGCAGCGCTGGATTTGCTCGCAAGTGCATTTTGTTCCTCAACTAATTTGTTTTTCAACCGAACCAATGCAAACATCCGATACCTGCTGACCCTGTGTGACAGAAGCCGAGAGTACAGTGCTGTGCTTGTGAACGAGGGTCTGCTCACACAGAGAAGTGTTACAGTTGGACACAAAGTCATTAGTCACGTTGAACATTCCCAGCAGGAATTCACTTTAAAATAATTAGTGTTTTTTTGGGAGGGGGAGGGATTTTCCCCATCAAATTTTCTCTCAAATTTAGTCATATCCAATTGCACCCACTAGATGGACTCCCTCAGTCACATGATACCATCAGTGCTAGTGGGGCGAAGGCTAGTACAGGCTTCCTCCGAGAGCTGTGAAGAGCCACCGCATCTCTTCAAACTGCTGCAAGCGCAATGTCAACAATCACAACCATTATCCACAGTATGGGTGGACACATGTAGGCTAGCAAAACAGAGGGGAAAAAAACATAAGGCATAAACTCATATGTTGATTTTTTAAACAGTCTTTATAAAACAGGCTGTAGAGGGACTGAACTATCCTACTGTACATATTTCAGTGCCCAGTGTGGTCCGTAGAGCTGCTGTAGCTCAGCTTCTCAGTGTGTTTACATTTACAGCATTTGGCTGACGCTCTTATCCAGAGCAACTTACAATTTGATCATTTTACACAGGCAGGCCAAGGTGGTGTTAGGAGTCTTGCCCAAGGACCCTTATTGGTATAGTGTAGGGTGCTTGAACCCCAGTCTACAGCGTAGAAGGCAAAGGTGTTAACCACCACACTAACCAACCACCACTACTGTTTACTCAGTAGTTGGTGAGTGGTGTGTTGCTTTAAATTACACAGGTTTACTGATAATTATCCATAGACAGAGCTGTCTGTAGAGGATGCATTTCATTGATGAAATGAAATGAAAAACTTCAACAAGATGGGAAACTCTTGCCTACTTTAGCCTTGGATGTGTTGCTAAAAGAGACAGATGGGGATCAAAACTATGAAATGTACTTACAGCTGTAAGTAAAAAGCACTACTTGATCCAAGGTAACTAATGTAGCCTAGGTAGCTAATGCATGTCATTTAAAATCGGCTAGATTTTAATGAGTTAACTGTTAAGGCATGTCACACCCATTTACGCTAATAACTACCACACTCTAAGTATCAGACTTGGTATCGGTGAGTACTAAAAAAATATGTACTCGTGCCAGTCTGAAATGAAAGGTGTCGATGTGGTTGGTTAGTGTAGTGGGTAACACCTCTGCCTTCTACACTGTATACTGGGGTTCAATCCCCTGCCTGAATAAGCATCCTACTCTATATCAATATGAGTCCTTGGGCAAGACTCCTAACACCACCTTCGCCTGTGTAAAACATAGAAATTGTAAGTCGCTCTGGATAAGAGCGTCTGCCAAATGTCATGAATGTAGTCAGGACATTTTTTCGTCCAGGAAATATACTGTAGCATTCTGCTACTGGTTGACACTGGGGTCTGGAGGTGTGGCTTGGAAGATGGCAACACCCAAAGGCCCATGGTAGCACACCTTCTCCAACAAAAGGACTAAACGCTGCTGTTAATGTTGTTGTCTGTTGGTTTAAGTTATGTGTACATGGCATTTGTTCGGGCGGCACGGTGGTGCGATGGGTGGCGCTGTCACCTCACAGCAAGGGGGGGCCTGGGTTCGATTCCCCAGCCGGGTGACTGGGGTCCTCTCTGTGTGGAGTTTGCATGTTGTCTGCGTGGGTTTCTTCCAGGTTCTCCGGTTTCCTCCCATGCAGTCAGGCCAGTTGGACATGCTACATTGCCCCTGGGTGTGAGTGTCTGTCTGTGTCTGTCTGTCTGCCCTGTGATGGACTGGCGACCTGTCCAGGGTGTATCCTGCCTTCCGCCCGATGACCACTGGGATAGGCTCCAGCACCCCTCGCGACCCTGACGGAGAACCGGCTTGGAGAATGGATGGATGATATTTGTGTTGTCTCTGTGTTGAGTGCTTTGGTTTTTGTGTGTGATTATTGAGCACACCAGCAGAAAGTGGCACATACAGGACACTGAACTCACCTCTAGCCACTGGCTTCGGTGTTCTGTGTGTGTTCTGTTCTATAATAAGAGCTGCTTGCAGCAGATCATTCTACCCCTGTTTCTACTTCTGCCAACACTACAGCATGAAAACAGACTCACATTCACACAAAGCACACAGACGGAGAAATGTTGTGGTGCTTCTCCCTTTCTGCAATACGGAACAAGTGCATGTGTTTAGATTCAGCTCTTTTCTTTCTTTCTTGTAAACCTCTGTCCTCTTCTCCTCTAAATCTCTCTGCTCAGGCTGCTCCACGCCCAGCTTCGCCCATGCTGGGTTTCCAAATGCACTTGATTTCACATTCAGGGTGTAATTAGTAAGCAGATTATTGTCCCAAGTGCCTGCGATTTAGCACTGAGAATTGATCATTGTCCACCAACCAGTGGCCACTCAGGTAAAGAGCGTAATTAAGGGGCATAAATTGCAGGACTTTTTTGTTCCACTGAGCAGCATTAGTTAAGAACATTGTCTGCAGTCATTTCGTGGGGCTGTGTGCTAATCAGGGATGGTAGAGAAGAGGAGGGAAAAATGGCAATTCAGCCAAAAGTGCCTGTGACTGACACATCATCTCATACACGCAGCCAGAATGCAGCTTCATCCAGGTGGCAACATGAAAAGGCCACATATGCTGCATTTTTTGTTTTACCTTATAAATATTTCTATTTTTTTTTCTGTGGGTTTATAAAAACAATCATCATTCATTTTAACACCAACATCTTCAAACGTCTTTTTATCCCTTAGAATTAAACAGGCTGTTTTTGTTACTGTGCCTTTAAGAGCGAGATATGGAAATGAGATTTGATCTGATTGGCTGCCCTGCGTTGTGCTTCATTCAAAAAGCAGTCGAGGCTGATGCACTACTTGACAACCTCAGTGTGAATGGGCAGAGCTAAACTGCTATATATTGTGTAGGGGTGTACATGTGAATGTAAATGTGTTGGTTTTAAATAAATAAATTAATTAATTTGGTCTTTTTTTGCAGCTTAGTGTGTGAATGGTATAATTTGTAGCTTGAACAGTGTCTACATATTACATCTAAGTCCCTTGTTTAAAAAAAAAAAAAACAGTCAGTTCTTCAGTTCAAGTGTTCTCTATGCTTAAATGGTTCTTTGCCTGGTGAAATGGTTCTTCAGATGGATGGAGAACATGCTGGGTATTCAAATGCACTTGATTTCACATTCAAGGTGTAATTGCTAAGCAGAGTATTGTCCCAAGTGCCTGCGATTGAGCACTGAGGACATGGATGAGGACCTGAGTTTAGTTGGTAACACTTTCTATGAATGTCATGTTTGTAAGCATCTATAAACACATTCATAACATGTTATAATGCCTTCATACGGCATCATAAGCATGGCTATAAATATTTGTAAAAAGGCATTACACGTTATAGCTGCACTTATGTATTATAAATTGTTAACATAATGCATTATAAGTACTGTTCATAACAGATTATAAGAGCTCATAAGCTGTATTTGTCCGCTCTAAGTAAAGTGAAGTGTACTGGACTAAAGCCTCCTCCAGGGTTAAGAGTGAAGAATTTACTGAAACACTAAAACACAATAAAGCTCATTACAGGCTTCAAATGTCAGAGTTTAGACTAGATCAACATCAGAGTTTCACCCAATGTGGGAAAGTCAATGTTCACCACTGTTAATGTGCACCACCGTTAGCCTGGCACTGACTTAACACTGCATATCCAATAGAACGCCAGCAGAAATTAGACTTACTGTACTGTAGTGTAGTGATGACACAGAGTGAAGGCTTCTAGAGCTTGACGTTAGAACAAGTGAGGGAACAAATTACAATGACAGAACTCGACTATCTCACCCCTCCCTCTCCAGGCCTTCACTCCACAGTGACTTCACACTCAGTGTGATGTCAGAGGGGGTTCCGGTGAGGGGCTGATGGGTGCTTGGTTTGCTGTGATGTAATGTTGTGGAGCATTTAAAGTGAAATGACTGGGTAAGAAAAGTTCACTGTTGCAGTGATTCTAGGCTGCACGGCCTGTTTGGAGCTGAAGCCCTGAAGATGCAGCACTAACAGCACCAGCGCTGAGATATAAAATACATCTTGAGCATCTTGAGTTCGCAAATCTCCAAAACTACCATAAGACACCACCTCCATGCCAACAGATTATTTGCAGGGTATTCCAGGGGACCGCCTTGGACCCCCTTTATATTAAGTGTGTCTAATAACTGTGTAGTTACTTGTAAATAACATAAGCAACAATATTGTAACTACTGATGATTGAGTCACTATTCCAGATGGATCATAGAATTAATTACACAATGGTAATAACACAAATATAATTACATTTGAAATCATTCTGGAACAGCGGGCATCCCCTTATCTTACTTAAACGTGTTTACCCTGAAAGCAATGTCCACATTACAACTCCATTATTACACAGTAATAACAACATAACAACTACACAGGAACTGCCAACTTATTTTAATAGGGCAACTTTAGCACAACAGGAACGGGGGGGACAGAGGAGGGTAAAGTTCAGTTCCTCACTGCTGGGCTTTAGATACTTTTAGGGAATTGTGTGCTTTCAAAGAGGGGGGCAATTATTTATTATCACCCACCCCTAATTCTTCAGTGATATGAGGCTGAAGTCAAATATTCACCAGATTCCCTTTCAAATGTTCCCGTTCAGCAGCAGTTACATTCTGATGCTTCAGGGAAATGGAATTGGGCCTGAGAGCTGTTTTATTGGCAGAGGGAGCTTGTAGAAAGTATTACATATTAAGTTGGGATGCCAATATTTAATATGTATGTCAATATCTAGGGGATTTTTTTCCCCCTCTAATTAAATTTCAAGTTCAAATTTCAATTAAAGGCTGGATTTTTCTCATTTTCTCAGTATGAGTTAGGCTAATTCAGCAAAAGGTAAATTCCTTTTAACCCCCGTTTGCTCATGTTTCCCAGGGGTGCCAATAAATGTGGAGGGGACTGTATGTTTTGGTTACTTGAATTCAAAAGGTATTTTAATCTCATCCCAACCAAAAGGTGTAAGGCTGTTCTCCACTCTCCACAGAACCAGAGGATGTTCTTCAGTAGTTCCCCGCAGTCCGTCTTCATAACCTCTGTATGAACAAGAGAAGCAGTAGTGGCTCCTGTGGCGGGCGCTGAGTTGAAGCTTAACATGGGGAAAAAAGGACGAGGACAGAGAGAGATGGAGAGATAGAGAGAGAAGGAAAGATGTCGTCGAAGGATGTGATGGATGAACCTCTGCTTGGGCCAGGGGGCCACAGGTCAGAGCTGTGAGAAAGGGAGAGTGAAAGGAGGAAGAAGGGTGGCAGAGAGAGGACAAAACGTATGGAGGAGTCCTCCAGAGGTCTATAGTGTACGCTAAGAGGGTCAGAGGGAACTGATGGGAGAATGATGAACAGGGCGGCCTGCCCAGTGAGGTGGACAGTGTCCACCATTGAGATTCAACTCAAGGCACACAGAGAGGGACAGAGGGGTAATTGATGTACTGAGAAGGAGGTCTATGTGTGTGTGCTCTGTGTGGCTTGCCTGCCTTTTTATTTGACTTTCTTACTGTTAGTTCAACTGAAAAAGATTTTTTTAACATAGAATTAATTCCTTGGGAATTTTTGCAAGTTTCATCTTCTTGTTCACACGAGTTCTTCCTTTGTATGAGGGGTAGATTTTGCATAAAGGGTCATTTTTTTTTACATTATTCTTGTATTTTTATCCTTAATAAATCTTGTCATTTTTCTGTGACTGTCCACATCAAACATGGTTGGAGGTTAGGGAACCGGCTCTGTGACCGGAACGTCGCTGGTTCGATCCCCAGAGCCGACAGCACATGACTGACGTATCCTTGAGCAAGACGCCTAACCCCCAACTGCGAATAGGGCTGCCCACCGCTCCGAGCAAGTGTGCTCACTGCCCCCTAGTGTGTGTGTGCTCACTAGAGTGTATGTGGTGTTTCACTTCATGGATGGGCTGTTATTCCCAAAGCACTACGGTCACAAACATTTACTATGAACATTTTTACTCACATCGTCCTCTATACCGTGTTGGCCAGACAGCTGTAAACAAAGCCAAACACTGTGATTGGTTCTCTCAAGGAAATCTGGGAAATAGACCACTATGGAATCCAAAGGCCTCAGTAAAGTCTCCTAGAGGGCAGCAGTGAGCACCCCAGTGATTGCAGAAACGAGAAATGGGACACCCCACAGTTCTCCAGTGTGTATTATTTGTGGGATGTTATTTTTCTCAAAATAAAGCTGGTCAGTCTTTGATATGATCACTTGTTTTGAAAGCATTTTTAAGTGTCCCACCACTTTTAACAGATGGTGTGTGCACCCCCCCCCCCCCCATTTCTAAAATAGTTGGAAAGCTGCGCAAAATGTAAATACAAACGAAATGCAATGATGTGGGAAGGAGCGCTGCACCCCTGCTCATCTTTACTTCTGGAAGGCTCTCTAGGATCCTCTGTTTATACCCAATCATGTTACTGACCTGTTGCAAATTAAACACCAGGTGTTTTTTTTTACCATTGGACAACTTTGCCAGCCTTTTGTTGCCCTTGTCCCAACTTTTTCAGAGTGTGCTGTTGGCATTAAATTCAATATGGGCACATATTTTTCAAAAAAACAATAAAATTCCTCAGTTTCAACACTTGATCTGTTGTCTTTGTACTATTTTCAATGAATATAGGGTTGAAATGATTTGCACTTCACCACATTTTGGGTGGTGCAGTGGGTGGCGCTGTCGCCTCACAGCAAGGAGGGCCTGGGTTCGATTCCCCGGCCGGGTGACCGGGGTCCTCTCTGTGTGGAGTTTGCATGTTCTCCCCGTGTCTGCGTGGGTTTCCTCCGGGTTCTCTGGTTTCCTCCCACAGTCCAAAGACATGCAGTCAGGCCAATTGGACATGCTACATTGCCCCTAGTTGTGTGTGTGTGTGTGTGAGAGATTGTGTATGTCTGTCTGTCTTCCCTGTGATGGACTGGCGACCTGTCCAGGGTGTATCCTGCCTTCCGCCCAATGACCGCTGGGATAGGCTGAAAATGAATGAATACATTTGATAATAATGAATAAGATGTGCCTGCCTTTTGCAGTGTGTAGTGACGTTAGTCTAAATTTGGGCTGCTTTGTGTTGAATAGGCTCCTTCCTGCTACTTCTCCTTCGTCAGCAGAGCCGTGCTGTGGAACAGAGGAACCCACCATCATACGGTAAGGGCACTAACAACGGCTGTGGTGTGATAATCTTGACTTTCATAGACGATGTTCTCAGATCTTCTGGGTTTCTTTAGACTGAAAGAGCCAGGGAACCTAAATCTGCGTTTTCTTTCTAATTAAGTGAATCTGGTTCTTTCAGGCAAACAGTGAACATGCACTATGTATAACCTTTGATTAATGTTCCACTGACCAATCAATGACCGATATATTTCCCCATATTTCTCTCCTCATGATGAAAACCGGTGGTCCTAATCACACGTAAGCATTCTGATGACCAATCACAGGGCTGCCTCTCTTGCCCCGCCCCCACAAAACAGTTTCAGAGCGGGAGAAACTTAGCAAGCTAAAGGTAACCCAGTATAACCAAAACACCTGCCTGTTGCCCGTTCACTCGTTTATCCAACACCAACACTGTTTGCTTGTCCATTCTTCCATTCACACGTTACTTCGTCCATCCATTCGTTCAAGCTGTTCATTCATTTCTTCGCATATTTCTTCATCCAGCTGTTTTTTCGTCCGTCCATCCTTCTGCACGACTTTTTCCGTCCCGGTGCCGTCACATAAAATCTGGATAATGACTTTAGTTCTGTTTGGGGGCGGAGCTAGACGTGTTGGACAGAGAGCTCTCAGTCAAGCCTCTCATTAGCCACGCCTACCCAGTTCTCATATAGGTCTGATTGGTGGCTTTTAAGCCGTGTTTTATCACATTTGCTTTCCTATATTTTTCATACAAGCTCCACTGGATGTTTAACATAACACTCTAGTTTAGAATCATACAAATATTTTTAATATTTTACTGTTTTTCCTGGACTTTAACAGCGATTATGTTTACATTACAAAATGGTATCTTAATAAAGTAAAATGATCTTAAACGTAGTCAGTAAATGTATTTCTCCTGTTACGATTGTAGTAAGCTTAATTTAAGATTATTTGCCTTATTTCTATCCTGCCTTCCGCCCAATGATAGGCTACAGCACCCCCCATGACCCTGAGGGAGAAGCAGCTTAGAAAATGTGTGTGTGTGTGTGTGTGTGTGTGTGTGTGTGTGTGTGTGCCTTATTCCTTATTTCCTTGTTTTTTTAGTTTTTACTTGTTTTAAGTCGTTTTATTTCATAAAATGATCTCACTATACTGGCAGATAATTTTGCTTGTTTTAATAAATGAGCTTGTAACCAGAAAAATGATCTGCCAGTATCGATAGTGAGATCATTTTACTCAATAAAATGACTCAAAACAAGTGAAAAGTGTCTAGAAATAAGCTAGATAATCTTATAATCAGTGCACTATCATGTCAAAATGGGACATATTAGATACATCGACTGAATGTAAGATTGTGATTGTTGTATCTGAAGCAAGTCAAGTGACAAACATGCTTTACATCAGTATTTGTGCTCTGTTCTAACCAAATGGCGGTCTTGCATGCCTGAACTGTTTACCCTGTTAAACCCCACGCCACTTCAGTTCATCGCTCTCAGAAGTCTCCATTTATGTGTCCTTAGTGTTTACACATATATTGCACTTCAAGAACATGTTAGGGTTACAATTTATTTGTATTTTAAAATAAAACAATAGCTTATTTTAACAGTTACACCTTCTTGAGCCTCAATTTAGCAATATTGGTTTATAATCAATCGTATAGAATTCCAAGCACCACAGAAGAGCTCGTCCCCACAGTCGTGTGTGAAGGCTGAGGCCGTATTTTCAGATAAAAAACATGTTTTTCTGCAATTTTAACTACAATAATCTACACATGACTATGAAAAATATGATTTAAATGACATAAAGAAACAAAAGCCAAGTAAATATTATAAAATATATAATGGAAGTTCCCCAGGTGTCGTGTCACTGGTGTTACTGTGTGACAAAAAAACTCTTATTTTGAAATAAAAGTCACACCGATGACGTCACTCGAACTCCTTTGACCTGTTCTCTGAGGATCTTTGAAGAAAAGCTCATGGTGAGTCCACTGTGTGTCTCAGTTCTCAGAGATCTTCTCATTCAGCTCATGATCTCATATGAAGCTTTTAGCTGACGTCACTGGTGTGACCGACTTTATTCTGAGGAAAAAATAGAAACACAAATGGATTAAATTCCATATTTTAGTGGACGTTCCCTGATGGACAGCGTGTGGTTTGATGTTCTGTAGCAGCCGTTCTGTAAAATTCAACGTCTCTGGTTTGACCTTTATTTTTAACACCAATGACGATCAGTAACACCAATGACTCCTATAGACAGATAGAAAAGTGGACGTTTCTATAGAATGACCTGTCAGCAAGGTTGCCAAGTGTCTGGTTTTGGACACGCCTTACTCTGAATGCACTCTGTTGAAGTAAATCAAGTGCAGTTATCGCCATATCACTTCACTTCTCTAGCCTAGTCCCTGGTTACCCAGTAGTATTAGTCATTGGTCATGTCAACAACACACAGACCTATAGGGCAGGAAACCCTGAAGTCTAGATGTGTGTATTTGGGAAGACTGGTGCGACGTGCCACGCCCAGCGTATTGGTCATACTCATAGTTCCTGATGAGCTAATATGCAGTGGCTCAGTTCAGTGTACACGCAGAATCCAGTTTACAGTTAAATTGATAAACAAATGCATTTTTACTCACATCTTTTACTCATATCTTCCTCTGTGCCGTGTTGACCACACAAAACCATCAACTCTGATTGGTCCTTTCGAGGAACTCTGGATAATAGACCACTGATGAGTCAGAATGCCACAGTAAGGGCTCCTAGGGGGCAGTAGTGAGCTCCTCTTTGAACTCCAAAATGAGAAACGGGACACCCCACAGTTGTGTGGTCCTCCCGTGTGTGGTCAGTCGTAGACCATAATCCCGAGTGTGCCTTTTGGGACTGGGTGGAGTCTCTCTCTCATGTGTGCACATATTCTAGTGCTTCTCAAGCTTTTCCACCTCAAAGCCCACCTGTTCTTCACCAGAAAGCATGTAGGCCCACAAGAAAGCAGCATTAGTGCAAGCAGACACCTGAAAGGTCAGGTGTTTCTAGAGGCCAAGGGCAAAAAATTGACATAGCCTAACTTCGTGTGCTGCTATTGTGGGACTTGTATTGATGCTGTGAACTGTGTGAAAGCATGATATAGTTCTTTATTTTATTATTAAGTCAATTATTTTTTCACTGATTAATATGACAAAGTGCCCAGTATGGGCCACTGGACCCTTCAGTATAGATCCAAGGACCAAGGGGTGCTTTGCGGCCCACTTGTGGTCCTCAACCCAGTGGTTGAGAAACCCTGTTCTAGTGTAAATAAGACCATTCATAGTGACCAAGTGTATTAAAGCTTTCAGTTGCAAGGCGGGTGTGTATTGTGGATGCGTCTCAAACCACTTGCACTCTACTAAACAGTGTCAAAGTAGACCAACGATACCACCAGTGCTGTTTTGATCATACTACTTAATGTGTTTACTATGGAGATGGAGGCTCAGCCTGTGTGTAGGCAAAGTTAGGATGTATCATTGTGGGGATAAAATTGAAGTGGACCCAAACTTTTTCAGTTACAGCTTCTAAAAAAGCAAATAAGATTAAGAGACCCTTATTAGTCCCACAACGGGGAAATTTCACCTCCACATTTAACCCATCCGTGAAGTGAAACACCACATACACTCTAGTGAGCACACACACACACACTAGGGGGCAGTGAGCACACTTGCCCGGAGCGGTGGGCAGCCCAATCCGCAGCTCCCGGGGAGCAGTTGGGGGTTAGGTGTCTTGCTCAAGGACACCTCAGTCATGTGCTGTTGGCTCTGGGGATCGAACCGGCGACCTTCAGGTCACGAGGCTGGATCCCTAACCTCCAGCCCCCCTAATAATAAATAAATAATAAATAAAAATGCATCTTGATCTGTTTTAGGCACCAGTTAACCTACAGAAGACAGAACGGGTTCTGCTCTCATGGTTTTTTTTGACAATGCCAGAACCAACAGTGGGGAAAATGTATTTGCACAGCACTTTAATGAGTTTAACCACCAAAGTTCATCACAGACAATGTGAAGAGAAATGTAAAAGCAGATAAAATAAAAGCCACGAACATAATCAAACTGTTTTAAAACAAACAAACAAACAAAAAGAAACATAGGAGGAAAGTTCCACCAATCTGATTTTCACTTCAGAAATTTGGCAACCCTTATTTATAGCTGTGACTAAGGCCCAGTCCCATTTCACCCCTGATCCCTACCACTGAGTCCTTAGCCCTCGTTTTGCACATTTACGCCTCGTGGTAGGGAGTCCCGATTGCTGTTGAGATAGAGGGGTTGGGCAAAGTGTTTGGGCTACATGGCCTCCAAATGAAGGTTTTTCAGAGACTCCAAACAGAGAAATATGAGAAAAACAGAAAAACTGGCTGAACAAGAGACCAAAGAAACCCACTAATGTGAGAAATGTCTGTAAAAAATTATAATAACCACTTTATTATCTGAGCTTAATGACATTTCAACGTATTCTGGTCTTTTTCTTCAAAACAAGCAAAAACTCGCTAATAGCATGCTAATGTCTTGGTAGCTAGCTATCTAACTTTCCCATTCCACCTTAAATACGCTGTACGGATGTCTGAAGCGCCAGAATGTAGCTGCTGCTCCATTTAAGGTGGGACAGGATTATTTGAAAAAGAATCTGGGGAATCTCTGACTTCAGCCTCATATCGCTGAAGAATTAGTGGGGGGTGATAATAAATAACTGCCCCCCTCTTTGAAGGCGTATGATCCCTAAATGTAACTAAAGCCCAGCAGTGAGGAGCTGAACTTTCCCCTCCTCTGCTGTCCCTGCAGACGGGCAGGGTCGCCTGCAGAGCGGCGCTGGTAGCTGATAATGAAGTGATGCTCTTCTTTATTTGAGGTTTGTCCCATTTCACAGAGGATGATTTCAACCACCACCCCTTATAACTCAGTTCCAAGGGGCAAGGTGACACTGGAAAACAAGGGGTAGGGGTAAAAATGAGAAAAGGGACTGGGCCTTAGTAATAATTATTAAGATGAATGCCCAAATACTAAGCTTAGAGTTGAAGGGGCTAAATATACAGACAGACAGACAAATTGTCCCCGTCCTTGTCAGTCTCTTCCTCCAGAAAGAGCTGGAGGCTAAATGTGAAACAGTCAACAGAGCGGTCGTCATGGCTACTACGGAGTTGTGTGGGCTGGCTTCCTGTCTTGGCCTCTGGTTAAACAAACAGCGAAGAGAAGGACAAAGATTCTCCCAGCTCCTTACAGCTCTTTTACATCCTCGAAATGCCACACACATACACAATGAACACAAACACATACAGCCAAACACTCTTCTGTGGCTAAATGTGTCCTCTGAGTCACCCCACTGACCGTCTGCTGGTGACCCTGAGCACTAAAATTCAAGCTCATCGTGATCTTTAGCAGGACTAACTCTAGTCTGTCACAAGAGCCTTTTGACCCACCTAGTTCTCGTCATACTTTGCCGTCTCCACAGTGACCGTCCCCAAGGAGGCAGCGGGGCGTTTTGAGGACATTGCTAAGGGCCGGGGAGCCAATAGGGCGCTTGGTATGGTCCACCGAAACTATAACGGACAGGTGGGCAAACACACCAGCGAGGCAGACAAACAGTACGGCTCGCAGTGTGAGTTATGATGCAGTTTGGTTGACTACTGTAGGCCTGCATTAGTCTCTTCTAAATGCCAGCTGCAGCAGCGTGTGATGTGGAGGCAAGTGAATGTCCAGCGAGAGCCAAATGCTGCATTGTCCTGTTCAGAGGCCCTGATGGATTTGTAACTAACTCTGTTTTCTACAGTAGCGTCCATGGGCACTGCTCCTGGGAGCGTCGTCCCGGGATGAGTGCTGATAGAGAGAAAGAGAGAGAGAGAGAGAGAGAGAGAGAGGGGCCGCACGGGGGGAAAAATTGGCCTCATTGTCTGGCGGGGCTGAAAGTAGAAAGTTGCCATGAATGCTAAGCTGCATCTGAGGGCCGGCTTCTGACACGAGCGGCTAATCAGATTTACTCCTCCCAAACCCAGCGGCGCTACAATGCTCCCCACTGTCATCTCCCTCTCTCTCTCTCTCTCTCTCTTTCTCTCGCCCCTGCATCTCCTCCTCTCTCTTCTCCTTTCCTCCTTTCTCCCTGGGACCCCCCCCCCCTCCAACCACTACCACCACCTCCACCCCCACCCCGCGGAAAAGCTAATTACGGCGCAGGCAGAAACACAAATCTGGCTGATTGAAAAAGTCACTCTTTTTCAGCCGGGTTTAACCTTGTTAGCGCTAAGCCTGGCTTTTGTGGACGTCAGGCCGCTTTGAGAGGAATCCTCTGTTCGCCTGCAGACGCGGAGACAGAGACACGCTTCTGTTTGGCCTGCGCTTTACCCCTCCGCCCCCTGCCAGAGGGTTCATACAGAGTCAGCAGCATTAAAAGTGTGTTGGGGAAGGGGGTCCAGGATGCATGCAGGCTGGGGCCATCTGGGGTTCTGGCTTAATGGACTCCCTGCATTCATGTGTGCGTGCTGGTCCGTATCTCCGTCAGAAGGCAGGCCGGCACGAACGCAGCTCCGTAATGACATTAAGGCATGTGTGTTTGTGTGTATGCATGGTTTTGTGCGACGGCCTGCTGCCTGACGCCAGGAGGTCATGCCGTTTCCTGCAGGGACCCTTGAGGCCCCTTAGAAGCCCACACAGCCAGCGTACAGGCCTGAGGGCCAAAGGCAGTGTCATACAAGTGGCCTAAGACGCTTCAAGGTTAGGATATGGAGTCCCTGCTCTGGAAGGACTCAAATGATCTCTCCTAATGAATGTTTCCTGTTGTTAACCCTTTAACACTGTTGCAAAAAAGGGGCCTCTTTATCAACTCTTCTCTAATAACATGGCTACATAACCCCCAAAATGGCCAGGGACCACCAGCAGGCCCAACGTTTTATTGCACTCTTCTACAACCAAAGAATAGCGCAAACAATTTCCATTGGAGTCCCTGTGGTTACTGAATAATCAGCCTTGGGTTTTAAGGGGTTGATGTTGTCATTGCATTTGTTTTGATATATAAAGACCGTATTCATAGATTTTAAAGGACAAACAGGATCGTTCTGTAACAGAACATAAATATGTGGAGTACGTGTTGTATAGTGGCGGTACGGTTCTGATCCGAAAGCAGAATCAACAGCCTAGGGATCGGCTCACGGTGCACCCCCAGCAGTTCTCATTGCCAAACTCATCCCAACCTCTGACCGTGCTCTGGTGATAACAAAGGTAATAGGTTGATTCATTGATCCACCACCCACATAGTACCTGCTCTGTGAGGATCCATGGGGGTCCTGACCACTAAAGAACAGGGTAAAAGGGGGCTAACAAAGTATCAGAGTGTAACGTTTGGGAGCGATGATGAGTCGGACGCATATGCAGAGATATGCGAGATTTATTATGGGCAAATCCATATTCAGGGTCAAGACAGTTCAGGTCAATGAGCCAACACGGAGAACAGGAGGAACAGACGTAACAAAAAATGAACACAGGGTAAACAGACAACGGAGGCCGGAAGAATGGGAAGGGGAATCCCATAGATTTTTCAAAATTTCTGCTCACAAATGAATTTTAGGCCAAAAGCATCTCTCAAATCAAACGTAAAACGATGTCTCGGAGATCAGGCAGCATATTCATAAACACGTCATGTAATGACTCTCATGAGGCAGCCTTTAGAGGCGATTCCAGTCACATGCAAAAGCTTGAACCCCAGTCAACCTGCATGCTGTGTTGATTTTCTAAGTGAAAATACAATACGTTAATAAACTCTCTACAAGGAATGCTTAAATATAATATTTTACTGTACAATTTCTATTTATTTCATTAGTTTAATATATTGAAAAAAAAAAATTAATTCTAAAGTGTGCCAATACTTTTGCACAGGCCACGGTTTATGTTTTATTCTTTTCCCCGCTGTGTTAAATTCAGCAAATGCACAGTAAGTGTGTGTAAAAATGTGCAGATGTGTGTTTTCTGCGTAGAAGATGAGTTCACTTACTTTCACTTAGAACGTCAACAAAACGTGGAATTTGACCAGGGGTGCCAAAACTTTTGCAGCAACTGTATAAAAAAAGAAAAACAAAACAAACAAACAAACAAACAAAGCCTGTTTAATTCTACAGGATGTAGAGCGATTTGACGTGGCCATGTGAATGAACTAGGTTCTATGACCGTTATTGATATTTAAACCTACACAAAAGTCTTAAAGGGGAATTCCACCGATTTTTCAAAATTTCTGTTCACAAAAAAAAAATCTAACAAACGAAAAGAAAAAAGAACAAAATGTGTCTCAGGCATCAGGCAACATATTCATAATCGCTTCATTCAATAACCTTCTGCCGGGGAGCTTTTAGAGGTGGACGTCTGGTTCCTATCACCACCACTGTGAACAGTTCTGCCTCTGTAAGCTTCTCTAGAGAAACTTTCAGAATTTTGTAGAAATTCTCTCACTCCTCTCTGACCTGTTTTGTACTTGTCACCAGTGTTTTGAACTGTGGTTGTAGCAGAAGACCAGGCACACTTGTCTGATGAACATCTCCAAAACAAAACCTCCAGATCTAACAGGCTTAACCCGTCTTGCCTGGTGTATTATCGGTGATATATTCAAAGGCTGCCTTTGTCCACTTTAATTCCCCTTAAATCTTCCCCTGGAGTAGTGACAACACAACGCGTGTCCATGTTGGACAGTAAAATGGATCAGCACGTGAAACTGGAACATTCGGTGTGCAACCCGGTTTTCTATCACAAAACAAAGGAAGCTCCATGCTGCATTTATTATTGGACGCACTGAGCTCCCTCAGTGCACATTCAGAGCCGAATTCAGACAGCTAAGGGCTTATTATACTCTATAGCTGCACTTTGTAGCTCTACAGTTACAGACTGTAGTCCATCTATTAGTTAGCAGCAGCACTGCTGTGTCTGATCCACTCCTACCAGCACATCACACACTAACACACCACCACCACCACGTCAGTGTTACTGCAGTGCTGAGAATGACCCACCACCCAAATAGTACCTGCTCTGTGAGGGTCCATGGGGGTCCTGACCACTGAAGAACAGGGTAACAGAGTATCAGAGAAACAGATGGACTACAGTCTGTAACTGTAGAACTACAGAGTGCAGCTATACAGTAAGTGGAGCTGATAAACTGGACAGTGAGTGTAGAAACAAGGAGGTGGTCAGAATGTTGTGCCTGATTGATGCATTTCTATATAAAACTCAGAAGACTCGTGTGGGTTCTCTGGTGGTTCTGGATGGTGAATAAAGTGTCTATAGCTGTGTTGTAGTCGTGGCGACGCCTGGTTCCCATCACCACCACTGTAAAGACATCTGAGCCATTTCACACCAAACCCCTCCGAATGACTCTGCATCTCCGTGGTTGAACTATACAGACATTTTGGAAAACATTGGTGGGATTCCACTTTAAAAGAAGAGCAAAAGTAAAGAGACAAAGAAATAAAGAGTGATTGAGAGAGAGAGAGAGAGAGAGAGAGAGAGGCAGATGGAGAGTTACGGAGAGAATAAGGGTGCACAGCACTCAAGGTGCAGTGAGCTAAGCTTGCCCTGACCATATTTGCTGAGCAAATTACTGTCAGACAATTCATAAAGGATAAAGACACCGAGACACGTGTCTGCTGTGTGTGCTGAGTGGGGGGGGGGGGGGGTGACATTGCCTTGTGGTGTTAGACGAGTTGGAGCCTGTTTTGTGACAGGTAACAGGCAGCAGGGCACCTGTCTGCTTTCACAAAACAAAGGAGACCAGCTGAAAGCAGCTGAAACATCTGGGCAGGGAAGAGAAAGTGGAGAGAAGAAGAAAAAAGAGGGAGAGAGGGAGTGAAAAGCATAACAGAGTGTGTTTGTCTGAGTGTGCGTGAATCACAGGAGGCTGAATGAAGGCCTGCGCTGCTCTGTTTGGCGAGTAAAGGGCAGAGTAGGCGGGAGCCGGTCCAGGGCCGCGTGTGTTTGCAGGCTGGCCGGCAGCGGCGCTCATCATCATTCTTCAGGACCAATATTGACCGATGCCTTTCATCTCCTCCGACCAGCGGCTCTGAGTGGGTGCCTCAGGCTCGCTTTAATTAGCTTTCGAGGATGAATGGCTCAGCGATCCTCGCAGCCAAGAACGACGTAATGTGTCTGTGTGTTTAAGGGAAGCCCCTCACTACTACATGGTTCCTCAAGGGTTCTTTAGCAAGGAGAATGGTTCCATTAAGAGACATGAACTCTATCAAAACCACTAAATGGTTCTTTGCACGGTGGAACTGTTCAGATTAGAGAATTTGTTGTCAAGCTTGTATAAAACAGCAGAACACTTTTTGGTTCCGTATAGAACCATATACAACACATTAGATTGCATTCTATTATATAGAACTCATGGTTCTTGCTTTTAGTAAAGAACCAATGGAGAACCACGTTTTATAAACATGTTCTCAGTCTCGTATATAAAAGCAGACCCCTTTTTGGTGCTATATAGAACCATTAAAAAAAGGTCTATATAGGACCCTATACAACACATTCTCCACTCAACTGGAGAACCTTTTCACCATGCAAAGAACCATCTAGCCATAAAAGAACTCTATATAGAACTCTATGGTTCTAAACAGACCAATTCCCTTTGGTAAAGAACTCTTGAAAAACCTTTTTAAGTGTGCTGTCAAGCTTGGAAACAATAGCAGAACCCCATGGTGCTGTACAGAACCCTATATGACACATATTATGACTCCATTAACCTGAAGAACCTTTTCACCACGTAAAGAATCAACTAATCATGCAAATGGTTCTATATAGAATTCTTGGTTCTAAATAGAACCATTGCTTTACTAAATAACCATCTTTTCTGATTGAAATAACATGTATTATTGTCATTTATGTCGCCTTATGTCACATCTATGATCTCTACACTGTGAGAAATGAAGGTTCTGTGCAGGTACATTTTACCTTCATCAAGGTACAAACAGCGTAAATGTTCCCTTGGAGGTTCTACGGTGGTTCTAAGGTCTGATTGTGAAGCTTAAATCAGTTTCTCCAGGTGAAAAGTTGGTATTTGTTCCTTTTCATAACCGAATGTTTTAAATCAGAGCAGTAGAGTAAAAGCCTGGAGGCGAGGCGAGGCGGGGTGTGTGGAGTCAGTGCAGCTTAGAACAGATCATTTCAGTGGATTATGGTTCAGTTATGTTCCCTGACTGAAGGTGCTGAGATGGAGCTTTGAGGGTCCCACCCCAGTGATGAGAGGGGAACTGACTCAGTTCATTTCTGAGTTTATCAGACTCCCTTCAGTAAGTGGATCACGTCAGGTTCTAGTGTTTTTACTGTGCTGGGACATTCTGCTGTCACAGTGAACCAGCAAACTGGAATATATTACAGGACAATAAAGCTCTGATCCTAGTTATTTTACTATCTAACCTTTTTGTTTGATGTGGTCTGTTATCTTTGTAGGTTATTTGACCTCTTTTAGTTGTTTTCATGACACATTTTATCACTATTTCCTCTTTGGGCCTACGTTTATTCTCCTTTCTTTACTAATTTTACTCTGTTCATTTAGTTTTCTTACTCTGATTTCTCTTAATTGGTTAAATTTCATTTGAAACGTTTTCGCTCCCTGTTCAACCTGCTCGCCTACGTTGTAAAAGAGGGTCTCAGGGACTTCTGATACGAAACGAAGGTTGACTGATTATTTATTTCTCTTTTCCAATAACTTTGGATCAAACTATTATAAAGATCAAAATATTATAAAAACAGACAAAGAGTATTTTAAGATGCATTTAATATTTAAAGTTGTTCATGAAGATATTTTTCATATTTTGTTGCTTTGATGAAAAGATGGATACCAAGCCTTTTGCAGGATAGATGCAAAAGAAATCCCACCTCCAAGACCACCCAGTCAACACAAGAGGGCACTAAAGTGAGATGTTCAGATTTCAGCGTCTTCTCTTCCACAGCGTGAACAATCAGCTCAAACTGTTTATTTCATGACAGAAGATGTTCTGAAGTATCCTTGCTGTTTTCTACAGGACGTCCTCCACAAGCAGGGACCTCCGCCCCCGTGTTCACGGTTTGAGGCTCATATGAGGGCCCATCCTGGACCAGCCAGGCCCCCATGTTTCCTGAGCAGGCTACCCCAACCAAGACTCCCTCAGCTACTGCACAAAGGGAAGCCCGTCAGTGCACCAAGAGCAGTAACTAGGACCGGTGAGCTGCAAGACTCTTCACTCAACACAGTTGGAGTCTGAATCGATTTGAAGCGTCGTGTTTACTTGGATGAAGCTTGTTAGAGACGACTTGTTAGTTAATTCTTCTCGAGAGGTTAGCCATCATATTAAAAGTCTCATTCCAAACTGGTGTACGGCCTCTTGTAACAGCTGTGGGTATAAAGAGTTTCAGCTCATGTTTTATGGAAAACGTGTTCTTATTTCTCAAAGTGGTGTTAATCTTTTCAATTCAGTTCAGTTTAATTGGACTGTATTATCATTACACACTGACAGGGGATACAGTATAATGAAGCACATAGGGGTCAGCGTTTGGTCCAAAAATGGTTGAAAATGGCAGAAAAATGGGAAAAAAGTTGGCCTACTAAAGTACATTAAATTAAAACTACTAATTAAAGTACTAATAAAGTCAAACGTTAAAAAGGTCTACAATGTAGTGTCAAAAAATAACACTTAAATCGTTTGAATGATGTTGAAAATGGAAAATTAACTGTTTGTTTTCTTTGCTGTCCTGTAACGGTCAGCACAGACACGTTCAAAGAGTTTGAGTTTGAACACTCAAGCGTGGGCCACTGCAGCTTTGTGCAGTCTTTGACCCTTTAATGCACATATTGAGTCACTATATATGCCACAAATTGCCATCTCAACCACTTGGTAGACGTGAATATTTACAAAAAATTTCAGGTGTAAAAAAACGAAAAAAAAAAAAAACCCAAAAAACACCAATCGATTTTATTATTGCTCAAAAACAAATAAAAAGTCCAAAAAAAACTCCATTGCTGTTTCACTGGTGAGGACATTAAAGGGTTAATTAATTTGATGAGATTCTTCAATGGAAATCAAGTGAATAATGCAGAGTAACTAAAAAACCTGAGGGCTCATTTTGAAACTGGTTACTGTAAACGGGAGTTTCCAAAGCCACGTCAGTGTGATTTACATACCTGAGGGCAAGAGGACGGTGGAACACTGGACCACCCGCTGGCGGCAGAGCTGGTGGTCCACTGGCGCTATGCTCAGCGTTTTTTACAATACAATACAATACAATACAATACAATACAATATAATACACTACAATACACTACAATACAATACAATACAATAAATACAATATAATACACTACAATACAATACAATATAATACACTACAATACAATACAATACAATACAATACACTACAATACAATACAATACAATACACTACAATACAATACAATACAATACAATACAATATAATACACTACAATACAATACAATACAATACAATAAATACAATATAATACACTACAATACAATACAATACAATGCACTACAATACAATACAATACAATACACTACAATACAATACAATACAATACAATACAATACAATAAATACAATATAATACACTACAATACACAACAATACAATACAATACAATACAATATAATACACTACAATACAATACAATACAATACAATACACTACAATACAATACAATACAATACAATAAATACAATATAATACACTACAATACAATACAATATAATACACTACAATACAATACAATACAATACACTACAATACAATACAATACAATACACTACAATACAATACAATACAATACAATACAATATAATACATTACAATACAATACAATACAATACAACACAACAAACAGTGCATTGCAATAAAATATAATATTCAAGTGGAGCACAATATATTGCAAACAATATTTAATTCGTTTATTTTCTAAAATAAAAGTCACTGCATATTTTTAATATTTTTGAGAAGATTGAAAACTAGCTGGCGCTTATATGCAGGACAGTAATCTGAGTGGTCTGAGGGTGGACCAGCAGTGGCAAACAATCAATGGGGTGCTGACCTTATCAAGTCAGACTGATATATGCTTTCTGTCTGGAATATATTACATGTTATGTTTTAGATATTATGTTCCTTTAACTTATACGCCTTTAGCATTAATTAATTTAATGAGATTCTTTAATGGAAATCTCGTCAATAACCTTGAGTAACTAATAGACATTTTGACATCTCATGAAACCTGTTACTATATCCACATCCGTGAGCCTTGCGTATTAAAAAAGAGGTGTTTTCCATCAGTATAGTGGAGGCACTCAAGCATATTTAGAACCCTTTTTTTAAGGTTTTCAGTTTCGGTTTCAGCTGAGTGTCTCTTGACATTCTATTTTGGTCCAGATGTTTCAGTTTGGTGTATCACCAGTTTGTTGTTTTTTTTTTCCATTTGTTTTGTTTGTTTATTTAATTTGATGTTTTATTACTCTTAGAAAGATGGTTCTTCAAGGAAATGGTTCTATATAGAATCATCAACACTTAAAGAACTCCATGCATGATTAAAAGGGCTCTTTGCATCAAGAAGGGGCTCTTCAGAAGGACAATGTCTTGTATATGCTTCTATGTAGCACCCAAAAGGGTTTTTCTACTATTACAAGCTTGAACCGTAACAATAGAGGAACCATTTTTGGTGCTGCATAGAACCATTTACGAAAATGCTCTGTATAGAACAATTGAAGCATAGGCTCCATCAGTCTGAAGAACCTTTCCATGATGAGAAGAATCCTTTAAGCATGCAAAGCATTCTTTGAGTGTTGATGGTTCTATATAGAACCATTTTCTGTACTAAAAAAAAACCCTTGAAGCACCATCTTTTTAAAGGTGTAGAATAAAAATGCTTTTATTATTCATAAAGTTTACATTCAATAAGGTAAAACAGCTGAAAATAATTAAAACAGTTTACATAAAACAAATTTAAAGGTATTACAGTAAATGTTATACTGTAACCTATTCTGTTTAATAGGTGGGTGCATGTTGTTGCGTACAACATCCGCATTAACAGAGAACTAATGGTCATCACAGGCAATACATTCCATTTTTTTTTAGCCATGCATGAAACTATATTTTCCACATTTTTTAATCACTATTTCTCATTTTCATTCATTCTTAAAACAGATGGTTCTTCAAGGGTTATTTCATAAAGACAGTGGCTCTATATAGAACCTACATGCTTAAATAGTTCTTTGCAGGGTGAAATGGTTCTTCCGATTGGCGGAGAGTGTGTTCTTTAAGGTTTTATATAGTACCTAAAGGGGTCCTTCTATTGTTTCAGGCTTGACCTTGTAACAACAACAGAGCCCTTTTTCATGCTATGTGGAACCATTTTCAGAACGGCTAAATGTATGACCATTCAAAAAGAAACAATTGGTAACACTTTCTAAGAATACCAGTTCTATAAGAACCTGTGAGCACATTCATAATATGTTATAATGCATTCATAAAGCACGAGCATACAACCAAACAATTCAAACATATCAATCAAAGACCAGTGACCAGATGGGGGAAAACACAGGGCTTAAATACAAGGGTAAATGAGGGACAGGTGGAAACACAGGTGGAGACAATTGGGGCAGAGTAACCAAAACAAGGGGCCAGACTAGGAAACCAAAACAAAAACACATGGGCTAAACCAAAACACAACACGAACACATGGACAGGGCTGGGAGGGGCCAATCGTGACAGTTAATAACATGTTATAAGAGCTACTCTAAGTAAAGTGAGGTGCACTGCACTAAAGGCTCCTCCAGTATTAAACTCTGCAACATTCAAAGTAAATCAGATTACAAGATTTAAATGTCAGATTTGGACCTAGTGGTGTCATCAGTAGTGTTTTACCCAACCTGGGAACGTTAAATGTACACCACCGTTAGCTTGGCCATAAGTTAACATTGCATATTCAATAGCTTGGAAGCTGAAATTAGTATTACTGTAGTTTAATGTAGTGATTTTACACAGTGAAGGATTCTAGTGGTTAAAGTTAGAACCAGAGAGGGAACAAATTACTGTGATATAATGTTTACATGCAGTAATATTTAAAGTGAGAGCACTGGTTAAGAAAAGCACACAGTAGTAATAACTCTGGACTGGGCAGCTTGTTTGGGGCTGCTTTTGGGGTTGGGCCCACCCTAAGAACACAGTCCCACTCTGCAAGTTGGGACTGACAACATAACATGTTATTAACACTACCTAAAATGCATTATGTTAACTATTCATAATGCATAATGAACATGGCGATGTAGTGTAATTCCTTTTCATGAATTTCGATAGCCTTGTTTATAATGCCTTATGAATGCATTATAACATATTATGAATGCATTTATAGATGCTCATAGACATGATCCATCCATCCATCCATCCATCCATCCATCCATCCATCCATCCATCCATCCATCCATCCATCCATCCATTATCTTCCGCTTCTCCGGGGTTCGGGTTGCGGGGGCAGCATCCTAAGCAATGAAGCCCAGACCCCCCTTTCCCCAGCCACTTCCACCAGCTCTCCAAGGGGGATTCCGAGGCGCTCCCAGGCCAGCTGGGCGATATAGTCACGCCAGCGTGTCCTGGGTCTTCCCCGGGGTCTCCTCCCAGGTGGACTTGCCTGTGACACCTCCCAAGGGAGGCGTCCAGGAGGCATCCTAAGCAGATGCCCGAACCACCTCAGCTGGTGATGATATTCATAGAAATTTTTTTTGGCCAAAATATTCAGCCTTTTACTCTTTCAGCTGAAAACCAAAAGTCCCACATTTGAACGTTTTAGGCCAGAATGTTCCATCAGCCGAAATTCTGGTGCACCCATACTGATCATTCAAAGATTTTCAAGATAATATAGGGTTCTTTAAGCTGCCATGCATTGTGTATACAGGCATATGCAAAAGTTTGAGCACCCCAGCCAAATTCCATGTTTTGTTGATGTAAGTGTAAATAAGTGAACGCGTCGTCTACAGAGATCACACTCCTGCACATTTGAATGCACAACCACTGTTTATTTGTGGAATTCAACATATTGGGGAAAATTTGGCCTACTCAGCAAATAAATAGGAACTGCGCTCTACAATTTGC
The DNA here is from genome assembly GCF_015220715.1 of Pygocentrus nattereri. Lineage (NCBI taxonomy): Eukaryota > Metazoa > Chordata > Actinopteri > Characiformes > Serrasalmidae > Pygocentrus > Pygocentrus nattereri. The sequence continues at coordinate 53,298,722 of NC_051211.1, forward strand.
AAAAACAGCCATAAAATTGCATCTGTTAATTTACTTTCACTTAGACAATCAACAAAGCATGGAATGTGACCTGGATGTAAATACAGCATGGTCAGGAGTATCCAAACCTTTAGCATTTGACTGTAAGCCTACACGTATGCATATGTTTGTGTAAACCTTTGCTGATGTTGAGGACCTGCCACCTGTTTCAGTGATGATGCCATGATGTAAAGGCATTTGCACAGGCCTGGCTGTGTTTGAGTGCAGGCTCGGGGGAGCAGAGACCGGGGCATTGCTGTACACGGCAGGACAAAACTAATTATACAGCCATATGGTGCTCGGAGGCCCTCACAATCGACCCCGACCTGCAGGCAGCTCCCCAAGGAGAGAGAGAGAGAGTGTGTGTGTGTGTGTGTGTGTGTGTATTTAGTGTGTGTGTGAGGGAGGGTGGCGGATGGTGTGGCGGGGGGGGTGGGGCTGTGTAACAGGGCGCTATGACACATGTCGTTCACATACACATGCCCACTCCATTGGTGGTGAGCGTGACTGTGACAGATGGAGAAGGCGAGGGTATTGTGAGCAGAGCAGTACAGAAATGTGGGCTACATCCATCCATCTATCCATCTACCCCTCCATCCATCTATCCATTCCTCTCTCTCTGCTCTGACTCTTCACTGACACAGCCTGGCTGGAACAAGTGTGCTTTGTCTGAACTGCTAGGGACTGGCTGCTCTACAAAGGCTGGCGGTACACCCAGGGGAGGGATGCTGGCCATCAGTCTGAAACAGAGACGCAGTGTGGAAAGAGAGTTAGAGTGTTTCAGAATGCACTGGTCAACTTTAAGACTGGCCAGGGAGGGAAAGCAACCCAGAGAGTGGCAATAAAAAAGGACATACACCAAGAAAAAGTGTCAATGGCTGTTAACGTGGAGGTCTTTCACAAAGCCTAGACAAAGAAAAAAAAAAGCTCTTTTATAACCACGTTACTGTTGTATCAGGACGTCTAAAGATACAGGACATCGCGGCAGGACCTGCCAACGAAAGTCACTGAGACAAAACGTGTTGTGCTCGTTTGTTTGCCCTCTCAGTTGCTCTCTCCATTAATTAGTCAGATGGGATGTCTGAACCCAATTATGAGAGCGAGTTCCTTCATATAGTGATCCCAAGTGGTCATTACCATATCTTAGAGCCTCTGCATACTGAGTTGGGAACCAGACAGCTGCTCCTAGAAAGGGGCAGAGTTTAGGACAGAGGGGGGTGGCGGTAGAGGGGAGTCCGGGGCATGTGGTAGAAAGTAGAAGCTCCCAGCAGGCAAAAGGTTGTTTGCTCTGTGGCTCAGCAGAGAGGGGAAGAGAAATGTCACTGTCATGCATGGGACTGCATGGCCTCAGCCTCGTCCCTCTCCCTTTTAGCTGGAAATGATGATGAATACACTTTCTGCCTGACCCTCGCCAAGGACCCCCGTGTTAATTATTCAGGACCTCTCTTTGTGCATGCTCAACAATGCCTTTCATTAAGGCTGTGTGAGTGCGTGTATGTGTGTGCGTGTACTTGATGTCTTGTGCCGGACAGCTTGTGGGACGGTCAAGTGGTCCATCTCAACATGAGACAGCTGGAGACTGGGGTCTAATACTTGCTGTATTCCTCTCCACTTTCTAACTGTGCACTAACACTTGTTTTTATTCCAAATTTAGCAGCTTTTGAAGCTCGTTTTTGGACAGAAAATATCTCTATAATCTTGCGTGTTCACTTTAGGGTCCCAATCTTCGTTCATCACGTTCATTTTGTTCTCTCTCCTCAGAAACCCAGAGACGCTTGCAGTGCCTGAGCGATTACACTAGGAGGCACTTCACTGAGGCACTTCCCAGCGTTCCAGCATCTCCCAACCCAAGCGTAGCCTCTCCAGACCCTCCCTTCTGCCCAACACCACCTGCCCATTCAGGGACAAACCTAGAAGAGTCCCTGTATGTCTCTTCTAGCCCATCTACCCCTACAAGGCATGAAAAAGACACTGAAGTTCCTTTGGCAGGACTTTCCTCTCCCCATCTTGACTGTGAGGACTATGAAGAGCCTGAAGGTGAAATGGTGACCCCACTGACAATGACTCCTGAACCCCCAGCAACCCCGAGGACTCTGAGTTCTCTTTCTGACTTCAGTCGTCCTGCATCCAGTCAGTTCAGCTTTAGAACTGACCTAAGCAGCACCCTTTCCAGTGCACACTCAGGTATATCTTCTAGACCTTACCATTGTCAGGCAAGTTCAGCTCTATCGTACACTCTCAGAAATGAAGGTACTAACAAACTATCACTGGGGCAGTGCCCCTTTTGTCACTGGGGTGGGACCCTCAAAGGTTCAACTCAGCACCTTTAGTCAAGGAACATAACCATAATCCACTGAAATTACATTTTCTAAGCTGTACTGACCCACACACCCCGTCTCGTCTCCAGGCTTTTTGTTTTTAATGTTCTGATTTAAAACATTCGGTTATGAAAAGGTACAAATACAAACTTTTCACCTGGAAAAGCTGATTTAAGGTTCACAATCAGGCCTTAAAACCACTGCTGAACCTTTGAGGGAACATTTACACCAGCCTCTGCTGATGAGGCATCATTGGCTTTGTCCAAAGAAACTCAGTAACCCTTGGTCCATGGAGGTGTGAGCAGAGGGGGATTTTACCTACTGGACAATCTTGATCAAGGACATAAGTTATCTGGCTATTTAAGAAACTCTCTTTCATGAAATACCTCAGCAGATTTGCCAGAGTAGATCTAATTACTAGCCTAGGCCTAACTTATGGGGCTGTAGTAATGGACCTTAGATTTGTGAAGGTCACTTTGAAATAATGTTCCTTAAATAATATTTTGGTTGTCTCTGTTGTTGGCAGTGAACCTGAGTGATGCTGACACTGACAATGATGGCGATGTTGGAGATAAAGGCAATGATGAAAACAGCAATGACCTAGAGGCCTGCTCTTCCTCCCTGTCCGAGCTTCGCTTCAGCTCATTCATAGGCTCAGCCTTGGCCTCCTGCACCCCACCGATATCTCCTGAATGTTCTTTTTCCAGACCACTCACCTCTCACAGCCCAGAAACGTCATCCACCTGCTTTCCAGACATCTCAAAGTATGACCATATAATCCATGGCCCAAACCCTCCACTGAGACAAGCCAGTATAGACAAAGCTTCAAGCCCAACAACCAGAATGGCACCTGCTTCTCCAGTGGAGGCTTGTTCTGATTGGAGCACCTTCCACTGGCCAGTACTTCCACCAATCGCATCTCAGAGGGGTAAGTTTCTTTAGCCCACAAACTAAGACACATACATAAAACTCACACCGTGCTATTGTAGGCCTGTATGTCTTGGTCTTGAGTTGAGGATTTGAGCTTTCATCCACACACCAAGGGGTGGATTGTGCCAAGCCTAACTGGACATCCACCATATCGGTAACACAAAAGAGACAGAGATCACATATCGCAGCGCTACATCACGGCACGGAGCTCCACCACCACCGTGACATAAATATCAGGGAGAGAGCTTTACTCTCTTTTCTTCTTTATGAAAATCAGGTTGGATGGTAGGGGAAGAGGGAGGGTTCTTTTGATGGAGACTTGAGCTGGTCCTGTTTGAGTCCACAGTTCAAAGCAGCCAGTCCTTTACAATAGAACGGGATGAGGGGGTCTAAAAATGGTGGCGGCTGCCCCTTGTACGACTCTCTGAGCCCCAGCCTCCCGTGTTCTCCCTCCATTCTCTTGCTCTCTCTCTTTCTCGACTTCTATTCTCTCCACTAGCTGAAAGATGGAACGTGTGGAGCAAGCGGTCATAAATCCACACTGACCGCCGCCCTGCTGACGGGAGAACAGTGCATGAGTGTCAGGGTTTGGCATACCTCTCGGACGCCCTCCTCGCGCTAATTTACCGTCCCGTATAGGGATAAAGGGCCAGGGCCGCTGACATCTGACTCGAGCCCGGGCCTTTCTGAAGGAGCGAGACAATTGGGAACTTGTGATGGGAATTTGCCCCTTTCAGAGCAGGCTGTGCACTGTTCTTTGTGCGGTGTTGTTACGGGGCTCTTTCTTTATTTTTGAGATGGGAGACGGACCACTTGTGGCCCAGTGACATGTTCCTTTATATCAAAATAGAGGTTCACTGTTAGGGCCGTATCAGTTCTATTGCTCAGCCGAACCAATGATTGGGCTAAATCTGATAGAAATACTCTAAGAATACAAATGGCTCTGCTTCTCAAAGCTGACTGGCTATGTAGCATTTGAAGCTGATGTAAAGTGTTCAGTACAGACACACACGAGTGCATTCTGCATTAATGTGACAAATGAATGGGATAATCTTTGATTATTATGTTCAGGGTTGTCAATTTAGTCTGACAAGTGGGGTGCCAATATCCGAAGGCTATAGCTAATAACAATTCAATTTAGGGCTGTTTATTCGAAACCTTTTCAGACACGGAGCGGCTGCGATGAGTCTCCTCAATTTGTTTGGTACAGAAACATCAGCCTAAATGAATCTCAGCAGCGCAAAATGATGACGAATGTCGAGCTGGACTGGCGTAAAAGTCTCATCAATTCCGATCTGGCTGTTCAGACTGAGTCGCATCGCCGCAGATCGGATACGCATCAGATTTCAGTCCCACGTATAAAAGCGTCTCAAATCAGAATTGAAAATGTCGGATTCAGTGTGTTTATCTGTTCACACTGACACGCAGACACACATCTGTGTCACTGTGTCGGATTTGGGCCTCTTTTACCTGCTGTGTAAACGTAGCCTAAGAAACGTCTGAAACGGCTGAGCAGGAAAGCGTGTTTGTCTAGAATAAAGAGCCAGACAGACTCGGAGGAAACCGTCTGTCTGTGGTGAAGGAGAACCTCAGGCAGGGTCGTCTACACAAGTTTCACAGACAGTGAGGATGAAGATCCACAGAGAGAGACAGGAGTGAGTGGAGCTCCAGCACCAGGGCAGCAACCGAGACTACCCCCCTACAGTCAGCCCCCCC
>NC_051211.1:53311203-53363703 GCF_015220715.1 Pygocentrus nattereri
GCACAGCTGTGTCTGAGCGTCGCCTGCGGTTCGTCCTCTGATGAGATGTGTGTTCGGTCTCTTTCAGGTGACACAGAGACGGGAGCATCTCTCAGCTCCCCGTTCAGCCGTTCTGAGTCAGACATGTTCGCTGAGCTGGAGGCTGTGGCCCCCAGGACTGGGTCCTGTCTGTCTCGGGACCACCCTGACTGCAGCGACACCGATCCCACCTCACCTACCACAGGTATGCTTATCCAGACACACCTGCAAATCATTTACCACCACTGGCACTGCTTCATTGCTGCTATAGTTGGCGGGTATTTGAGGTTCAGATCCTGCCCGGTTCTTGATAAATTTCGCGATTGCGCTAAATAAGACTCTAGGATTGTTTCTGTTGATTTGAATAGGTTTTTGCTAGTAAAAGGTTGGACCCCCTTTTTCCTTCAGAACTGTCTTAATTCTTCATGGCAGACTTTCAACAAGGTGTTGGAAACGTTCCTCAGAGATTCTGGTTGGTTATTTGAGTTACTGTTGCTTTTCTATCATCTGGAACCAGTCTGCCCATTCTCCTCTGACCTCTCACATCAACAAGGCATTTTCGTCCACACAACTGACCGCTCACTGGATATTTCCTCTTTATCGGACCGTTCTCTGTGAACCCTAGAGATGGTTGTGCGTGAAAATCCCAGCAGATCAGCAGTTTCTGAAATACTCAGACCAGCCCGTCTGGCACCAACAACCACGCCACGTTCAAAGCCCCTTAAATCCCCTTTCTCCCCCGTTCTGATGCTCGGTCTGCACTTCAGCAAGTCGTCTTGACCACCTCTACATGCCTAAATGCAATGAGTTGCAGCCGTGTGATTGGCTGATTAGCTATTTGTGTTAAGAAGCAACTGAACAGGTGTACCTAATAAAGTAATGAGGTAATGATCTAAAACTACTGAAGCTTGTGGAAGAACAGTTAGATTATGTCTGTCAACACCGAGAGTCACAACAAAATCTAAGGAGTGATTACAGTGATGAGTAGGCCCTATTACCTTTTGAGTAAGGCCTACAGAGTCTAAGATAGATGAGAATGCCTTTTTTAATGGATATAGTGAAGATTAAAATCTCCTGCAACTATTACTTTCCCAGTGCTCACTGCTAGGTCTGCAACTAAGTCACTGAATTATTTTAAGAATTCCGAATAAGGTCCTGGTGGCCTATAAATACTGATTAGGTTAAGTACGCTATTATTTGGTTGGATTGGTTATGTTCATGAATTGAAAGAATTGAAAGTGAGACTGTGTTGCTGATTGATGTCTAATGAATTTTTATTAATGACACATATACCACCTCCTTTGCCAGCTAGTCTAGGGCTGTGTACATAGTTATAACCTACAGGGGTGGCTTCATTTAATGAGAAATATTCATCAGGCTTAATGTTTCTGTGAGACATAATACATCAACTTTATGATAAAGTATTGTATCGTTTACAATGAGAGCCTTAGAGTTGAGTGATCTTATATTAAACAAACCAAACCTTAGTTCAGAGGTGCAGCAGTTAGACACTGGATCTGATATTTTTATATAAATTAAGTTATTTAGACAAACTGATGGAGATTTTCTAAGTTTGTGTTTGATTCGGGGCAGTGAAACAGTCTCGATATAGTTATACCTAGGTGACGTCTCAAGGCGGCGAGCAGACGGTCGGTTTAGCCTGTTTGTACATGACTGAGGTGTCCTTGAGCAAGACACCTAACCCCCAACTGATCCTCGGGCACAGTGGATAGGGCTGCCCACCACTCTGGGCAAGTGTGTTCATTGCCCCCTCGTGTGTGTGTGCTCATTAGTGTGTATGTGTGTGTTAAACGCGGAGGTGAAATTTCCCCATTGTGGGTCACTTAATCTTAGCAACTCAAAAAAATCCTCTATAACCCCTTACAATCCCGGGCTTACTACATACTGAGGCTTATTGTTCAGTAAATGTAGAAGTGTGTAATGGGTGTTGGGTCTGCTGGAGCCCCTGGCCATCTAAGGGGTTAACTCAACACTGTTAAAGTCACTCTCTTCAGAGTAAACCTTGTTACCGTCGCTCTGGTCATTGTGTCAGCGACAGAGCTGACTGCTCTATTTCTCATCTGTTTGTTGTTGTTACTTTAATCCCTCAATTAGACTCTTCTGCTACATTGACCACAGGCTGTGTTTGTCCATGAGTGTGTCCTGTGTGTGAGTGCGGTTGGCGATTCGTGCCGAGGGGCATTACCTGCCCTAATTTCTCCCTCAGGATTTCCTCCTGATCCCTGACAAGGTGTTAAAAGGTGTTTAACTGATTCAACGGCCTGACCCACTGACATGACCTTCTGACCCCACTTCCTCATTTAAAGCCTCTCGCTCCCTCTCACTCCCTCTCCCCCCATTCTTTCTCAAACACACAAATGCAGTCTGTCTCGCACTTGTGGTGTGGAAATGCAAATGCGGTTTGTGAATTGCAGTCAACCTACACACAGTTCGTCTCAGTGCTGAAGTCGTATGAGGAGATGCAACTTCTATATCTGGTTAATCTATCGACTAACCAACAAGCATCAAGGCTCTTCTCTGTCTTGACCATAGATTAACATACCCAGATGCTGTGTTGCCTGTTGTTCTCTATCTGGGCCAATTCGTCTGCGTGTCCGCCATGTTGGAGAGGTCAAGATCCGCTTGTGAACAGATTCACTTGTATTGAGAGACGACGAGTCTCAGGAGTAAATCAGCCACAACTTCCATATGACTCAACCGATTTTCACCAAATTTGTTTTGTTATAGTCCTCAGACACAGATTAATCTACACACTGCATGACCTGCTCTTGGTGGCTTTTATCACTTTAATAACTGATCGTGATAATTAGCCGTCCGGACCAGCAGAAAAGGTCAGTCTTTACCTGACGTTAAAAACGTTTGGCACGAGAAACACAATCTCACACATATCAGCAAATCCATCAATTAAAAAGACAGAGCTAAATATTGTGATTAATGTTAATGACATTGTTATTATTGTGATTAATGTGTTCCAGCGTCATCATACGCCATTGCTAATCTACAAAATAGGCTTACTTAAGCATCCACAATGTTGTATTATGGTATGGTATAGCCATACCGCTCACTCCTAAACAGTTAGATATTTCAGCCGACCAATCACAGATTTTAAATCTCAAAAGCTGACCAGAGTGGCCACTCTTTTCTCTGTAGTAGGAGAAATGAAGGGGTTAATGTCCATCCGGCTCAAAGTGAGGGTTGCCACTGTATGTCACACCTGTGCTGATCCTCATTTCTCTGTCTGACTGGCTGTCCGTCCCTCTCTGTCTCTCTTTCTTTCCTTCCCAGCTTGACTCTGCTTTGCAAACACACACAAACACCCACTTACAACTTTAACTAGGTGAAAGCCGTAGCCTGGGGCAGAAAAGACACTCAGACTAATCCATGCTTGCTTTGATTGACAGGCAGGGATGGTGGTGGTGGGAGGGGGGCCTCTGAATTCCCCCAAAAGGCCACGCCCTCTGAGCGTGGGCAGGTGATTTGCATGGGCAGGAAGCCCACCATCATGCCAGAGGGTGTGACTGTTAGCTAGGAGCACTAGGAGAATGGAGAGAGGTCGCAGGGTGGGGCGTTTTCCACACCTTTAAAATCTTTATCATTTTTATAGACCAGCTTAAGTACAAAAAAGCAACAAATGTAATGTCTTAATCAAAGTGTTGCAACAGTACAGCCCGGTTAGCCAAGAGCGTTATGAGTCTATAAAGCTTTTTGAGCTTTTTTACAGTTATGTAAATCTTCTTTACAGTTATAGTGATCTTGACAGAACATGTCATCCACCTAAACTTCCATGACGGATGATAAATGAATGGTAATGGGGACCGGCAACCATGCTGTCATTTGCATAAAGCTAATGGGAACTTACTGGTTTTCGGTTAGAATTAGTCATTCTTGAGTGAACTGTCCATTTAACCCCTTAACTCTTCTCTCACTAGGTTCAGACTCCTATGCCTTACTCTTGCAACTGTGCACCTTATACCTATACTGTAGGGTCACAGTAGTTTCTGAGCATTTGACCACAAATTACCTGCAATTAACTCAACAGAAAAATCCATTCAACCTAATGAGAAACTGTAGCATCAGATTTAGTTTCTGTCCAAAACGCCTACAGTGGTGGACAAAGCACACAAACCATGTACTTGAGTTAACCCCCAGGGTAAAATATTCCTCCAGTAAAAGTAGAAGTTCCTCCCTTTAGACCTCCACTTGAGTAAAAGTACTAAAGTATTTCCCTTCAAATGTACTTAAGTATAAAGTAAAAGTACTAAAAGAGTAATTCTGGCTCTGATCTGGTCCTGTTATCATTTTTATAACCAGACTGGCTTCATGAACTCATTTCAGGTGAAAGTCCTCCAGCGTCTCTCTTGGTAAACCAGTCTTTTAATAGAACGTCATTAATTAGTGACGCTGACGTCTATTAAAATGATCAGAAGCACAAAACACTGAAGGTAAACAGTTTCCATCAGGGAGAACCGAGTGGCTCTGAAATCACTTTTTACACACAAGCAAAGTTTCAGTTTCAGATTTATTTACAACTTAGTTCCAAGTTTAAGTTGAATAAAAACTGGCTTTAAACTCAGGATCACAGATGAGCTCCTTTACTATGTTGATCTGTAGGCGTCTGTTCATAAACATAAACCAGCCCAAACTCATTTACTATAAAATGAAATGGTGTTTGTAGAAATTCAGAAAAAAGCCGCGTCAGTCTCGACTGCATATGTGGACATATTTCTATATTGAGCTCTATTTACACAAAGTTAGGTTAGTTCATCATTTATGTTGAACAGACTCTCCCAAAGTTTTACGCTGCTGCGCTGACGATGAACCGTGAGCTGCACTGGGTCGGTATGACCAACAGGTCAAAACCAGCTCTAAACAAAGTGACCGCTGGGCCCTGATTGGTGCTCTGGCTTTGCGCTTCTTTCGTTTTGACATGTTACGTTTTTATACACACAGAAACCAAAAGGAACGACAGATTTCTCAAAATGTAGGAGGAAAAAGTCGGATATTAGACTCTGAAATGTAGTGGAGTGAAAGGAAAAAGTCCAGAACGGAGAAACTTCAGTACAGATACACCAAAAATACTAAAGTACAGAAACTAATTACATTTACTCAGTTACTCAGTTACTCAGTTACTGTCCACCACTGAACACCCAAAATCATTTTCTATGTGTGTGAAAGGTCCCACTGTTTGGGCAGTTCATTTGTCTCCTTCATTCGTTTTTTCACTTCTATCTTGCAGATGTGAGTCCTGGTTTGGCTGCGCTGACCGTTGGCTGTGATTCAGGTGACCTGGGCTCGCTGTCCCGTGTCCAGCTCCTACTACTGGAGCGCAGAGCGTCAGAGGAGGAGCCGGAATCCCCCCTGAGGCTGGACTGGAGCAGCCCGCTGGGGCAAAGGGCCCATCATGAAGCTGGCCTTCAAGTGTGGAGTGTGGGCATTCCCCAACATTATCAGTCCACAGGTAATGGGCCCTATCATATGGTCTGCCTCGCAGCACCTGCCTAGCGCAGGGGAGGACATGGGAGACTGATAGGCAGTGCGTTTGTATATGTGTGTGTATGTGTCTAGGCATGCACATGTTTTCTTTCTGTGTGTGTGTGTGTGTGTGTGTGTGTGTGTGTGTGTGTGTGTGCACTTGAACTCTAAGGCGACATTCAGACTGCCAGTAAAACCATAGGCCTCAAACCCATTTACTGCCCAAGTCTGAATTATTTTATTATTTATAATAAGTGAATTAACTAATCTTATTGAGCTCAAAAATTAAATTAATTGAAAGAATCATTCACTCAAAACATTCTAGCTTGAATACAACTAGTTACCACTTGCAGTGATTGCTTAGCCTAAATGGACAAGCCGTTTTTTACATTGTAGGTCATTCGTGTTAAGTGACATCAGACTGACTCCTGAACTGGCCAGCATGTAAAAAAAAAACAGTGCCAAAGACGTCCATCCGACATGCTCGTCAACAAACGGCACAGCTGTCCTTTATAGTTCCTTAAGATTAATAGACTCCTTTCAAACCACGTCAAAATGAGCAGTGCAAGGCGCAGCTTTAAACTCGGAGGACTAACAGGGGACACCACCGTGTCCACTTTGAGCAAAGTTTGCAGAAAAAGTGAAAAGTTGTCGTTTTCTGCGCTTGTTTTAATTGTGGAAGCTGAGCAAACAGAGAAGAGGCTCAGCTTCTTTCCTTTACCTGCTGTGAAGAAGAACGCTAGTAAAAGGGCTCAAGCTCAGTGCCAAAATGAGGATAGATTCCATCTAAAGTGACCTAATCTGTGTCTTCCAGCTGTCTTTTCAAATTCTCCTCGAGGGAAATGTGATATAGAATAGCTGTCCGTCTGATTCCTCTCACTAGAGAGCGAGAAAGACTTGCCATATTTGCAGGCGTTTTGATGGCGTTGATGTAAAGGATGTGCAGTGAAGCTGGAGCTGGGTGGACATAATAGTAGCATGAATTCTGATCGGACTGTTCAGATCAACGATGGATTGATGATCAATGATTGGTTAATCGCTGTATATTGGATATACATTGGATTTCAGTACCAAATGTGAAGGAGGCCCAAATCTGAAGTTCTCACATATGAAGAAAGATCCAGTGTCTGATTTGGCCTTTTATCCCCCGCGTGAAGACGTCCTGCTGAATCGCTTCATAAATGTGAGAGTAAAGCTCAACCTAGCACATTTCAGTTTTTGCTAAAGAATTAAAAACATCCTGGCAACATCTTTTGCAACTTATACATCTCTTCTACGAATGAAAACAAACACTTTCTGGTTTTGCCAAAGGAGAACAGCAAATATCAGCTTGATAGAACTAAAATAAATTTGATGTATTTTCTATTGTGCACCGTTAAAAGCGGCTCATCACATATACTTAAAAAAATTACTTCCTGTGGTAACAAGTAAACAAACTAAAATACTTTGATTGAGAGACTCTGTCTTTATTTAGTTTGAATAAAACTAGTTTGTTTACTTGTTACCACATATAATATTTAATAATATAAGATTTGAAAGACTTTTTAAAGCAAATGTCAGCGTGATAGAACATAAATACACTATACATATATTTTCTATAGTACTTTATGATGAATTTATGCATAAAACCTGAACAAATTTATAAAAATAGTTTTTTACCACAAAGTAGAACAGCAAATATCAGCAAGATAGAACTTAAATATACTATAAATATACTTTCTATAGTTCTTTATGGTGAATTTGTGCAAAATTAAACTGCAAACATTGATTAAAAATGTTTTTTAACCATAAAGTAGAACAGCAAATTTAAATAGATTTTATGTATTTTCTGCAGTACTTTATGATTTTGTGCATAAGACCTGCAAAATTTGGATAAAAATGAGTGATTTCTCTGATTGTTAATATTGGAGAGCAAATTAATTAGTAAATTAATTTGTTTTATTCAATCTAAATAAAACCTCTTTGAATTCTTTGAATCAAATCATTTTTTTAGTTGAATAAAACTAGTTCAACTGCTTGTTACTACATTAAATCATTTTTTTGGGCTTGACCTGACGAGCCATTTTTTCGCAGTGTACTGTGGTATAAAAGCATTTTTCAGGGTGAATCTTGGTGAATATCTGCCTGACTGCTGGCAAAATTCACAGATAACGTTCCTGTGGGAATAAGAGAAGATGATCCAAAGCATGTTCAACCTTTTTACTACATAAAATATCTATGTTAGATTTTACCCCACATTAGCATGTGCCCCCCTCTCCCCTACATGCATACACAAAACCTCGTATCTCCATTTTTATCGTTTTTCAGTTTTTGGCATATTGTGAAAGTACCTGTGCTCTTTACATTGTGTGTAAATTTCATGATGAATGAACCAAAAGAAACGGCCCAAAATGGCTTGGAAAGACGTCTGGTTCCATTGACTCACATTAAAAGTAAAGTAGGTTTTTTCCTTCTCCTGTAAAGTTACCAGTTTGGAGATACGAGGGTTTCTTTCGACAAAGGTGATATAATAGTGGCTACTATTTCATTGTAGTGACTATGTAGTAGTTTCTGGAAAATAAGCCTTAAGATTAATAACTGGGTAACAAGCCTAGTCTCAGGGGCTGACATGGGGCAGTAAATGTGTGCGCCCACGTGGAAGGAAGGCGACCTGTATTGCGTGCGTATTTGTGCGCAATTCCGAGCAGAAACATTCGGCCCCATTATCTCCCTTCTTTATCTGACCACAGATTGCTGTGTTTGCGTTCAGGACCAACACCTTGATTGCCTTTTAATAAAACTCAAAAAAAAAAAAAAATGAACAAAAGAGGTAGAGGGGGCCGAGACAGAGCGCAACCGTTGGTTGGAGCGGGTGAAAGTTTGCAATCTTTAAAGCTGAGGCGTGTACGGAGAGGGAGAGGGTGTCGGAAAAGGGAGGGGAAAGGGGTCAACATTAATGGACAGGTGCGTCGGTCGTTGGGATGTCCTTGAAAGTAATGTCTTTACGGCGTGTGTCTGGGTGTGAGGGAGTGTGCCTGAGCCGCTTTGAACTTGGGCCGGCATGCCTCTCATCTGCTCCAGGGCGCGCGGCGACGGGCCCTTAAACCCAGCCATAAATTTGCACCTCCACAAAAGAACAACCTTTATGGAGTCATGAAAAAGCCATATTAATCGAGATGAAACAGGCCGGGGGTTTATCATTAACCCCAAACCTCGGTGCATCCACACGCCGGCCCGTGCTACTGCCCCCAATCAAGGTGTGATTGTGACATGTGCCCATTGTGTATTGTTCGGCATGCCGTGATCCTCGGTGATCCTCAGATAACGAGACTACAAAGGAAGAACAGGCTGCGGCAGATTTGGAGCTCGTTCCCATCTTGATTGTGACTGTTTTGACACGGTGTTAATGTGTCTCTAAAGTCTGGCACAAACACAAACACACTGGCGCGCGCACAGAAGGAAGACGGAGTGCGTCCTGAGGCCCCTGCTTCTCTTGAGCTGTGCTTGCGTTGGGGTGTGTGTGTGTGTGTGTGTGTGTGTGCCCACCTGGCACGCTTCAGGTGGACAGGTGCTGCTGCAGGTTTGTGTAGCTGCAATTCTATCATTATTTACAGAAGGATTATGGAACTCCAGCCATGACGAATGCATGGCATTACTATCTGTGCCTCTCTTTTTACTTCTCCCCTCCTCTCTTGCACCCTGCAGTATGTTAAGGTTTGCCTGCATTGTCGGTGGCCTTGTACATTGTGTTGTTTAACCTGCTCTAACACATCTGATCCAACTAAAGAACTAAGTAAACTTTTTTTTTTTAAACCGAATCTCCATCTTTTGCATCTGCAGCACGAAGAGATTTTGAACACAGCCAGTCAAACTGCATGCTTTGTGAAACGTGAAACGATGACAGGAAACAAAGATAAATATGCACTATATGGACAAAAGTACTGGACACACACCTCTTGATCATTGAATTCAAGTGTTTCATTCTGCCCCATTGCCACAGGTGTATAAAATCGCCGCGCAGCCTGCCTGTACAAACATTAGTGAAAGAGTGGGTCGTTCTAAAGAGCCCACTGAATTGAAGCGTGATGCTGTAACAGGATGCCACTGGTGTAACAAGTGGGTTTGTGAAATTTCTTCCCTCCTGGATCTTCCATGATCAGCTGTGAGTGATAATATTGAAAAGTGGAAGCGTTTAGGAACCACAGCAACTCAGCCATGAGAAGTCAGACCATGTAAAGTTCCAGAGTGGGACACCGAGTGCTGAGGAGGAGAATGCATAAAGTCGGCAACACTCTGCTGACTCACTAACTGCAGAGTAGCATGTTTCTTCCACTTGCTGAAGCAGGGGAAACGCATTCTGTGCATTCACGCTTCTCTATCTGGTAGCCTGATGAGTGGGTCTGGGTTTGGCAAATGCCAGGAGAACGTTATCTGTCTGACTGCACTGTGCCAGCTGTAATGTTTGGTGGAGGAGGTATAATGGGGTTGTTTTTCAGGGGTTGGCTTGGACCCTTAGTTCCAGTGAAGGGAAATCTTATTGCTTCTGCAGACCAATACATTTTGCATATTTGCATGCTCCCAAATGTGTGGGAACAGTCTGGGGAAGAACCTTTTCTGTTCTGGCATGACTGAGACCCAGTGCACAAAGCAAGGTCAATAAAGACGTGAATGAGCCAGTTTGGTGTGGAGGAACTTGACTGGCCTGCACAGAGTCCTGACCTCAACCCCGTCAAACACCTTTGCGATGAACTACAGCGGAGACTGCAAGCCAGGCCTTCTCATCCAACGTCAGTGTCTGACCTCACAAATGTGCTTCTGGATAAATGGGCAAAAATTCCCATAAACACACTCCTAACCCTTATAGAAAGCTTCCCAGAAGAGTGGAAGCTGTTAGAGCTGCAAAGGGGGACCAACTCCATATTAATGCCTGTGGATTTAGAATGGGATTCATAAATGGGATTCTCCTGTAGGGATAATATGCAGGTGTCCCAATACGTCTGTCCATATAGTGTACGCTTTGTCTGTAAATTTTAGTGATATATATATATATATATATATATATATATATATATATACACCCTGTAATAACCTGGTTTTACAACCCTGTTTCCAGAGAAGTTGGCATGCTGTGCAATATGTAAATGAAAACAAAATGCAATGATGTGCAAATCATTTAAACCCTGTATTTATTTGAAAATAGTGCAACCGATCAAATATAGAAACTGAGAAATTTTACTGTTTTTCTATTTAATATTCTCCCATTTTGAATTTGATGCCAGAAACACATTCCAAAAAAGTTGGGACGGGGGACCAATGGGCTGGAAAAGTTGTGTAATGCAGAGTCTTTCAGAAATAAAGATGAGGAGGGGTTCACCGCTCTGTGAAAGACTGCACCATCAAATAGTGCAACAAGTCAAGAATATTATTTCTCAACATAAGATTACAAATAACTTCTTCTTTTTATCTGCAGTATATGATAACATTAAAAGAGTAAGACACTCTGGAGAAATCTCTTTATTTAAGGCATAAGGCCAAAAAAAGCCCTGGCTAGTCAAGATCTTTATGACACTGTATTAAAAATGGACATGATTCTGTAGACCAAATCACTGCACGGGCTCAGAAACACTTCTGAAAACCACTGTTTGTGAAAATAGTTTGTCACTGCATCCATAGAGGCAAGTTACAACTCTCCTACACAAAGAAGAAATCATATATAAGCAGGACCCAGAAACGCCACCCCCTTCTCTGGGCTCAAGCTCATTTAAAATGGACTGAGGACTTCAAATCGGACTTGAAATCATGGATACTGCATCCTCCAGGCTAAAGACCATCAGGCTTGTTATCTGCACACAGTTCAAAAACCAGTATTCATGATGGTATGGGCGGCATTAATGCACATGGCATGGGTGACCATTAATGCTGAATGATATATACATGTTTCAGCAGGATATTCTGCCATCCAGACGATGTCTTTGTCAGGGAACACCTTGATTATTTCAGCAAGTCAGTGCCAAACTGCATGTATTACAGCAGTATTGCTCCATATTAAAAGAGTTGGGGTGCTAAACTGACCTGCCTGCAGTCCAGATCTGTCACCCACTGAAAACCTATGACACTTTATGAAATGGGAAATATGACAAGGGACCCTGAAATGTTGAGCAGGTGAATCATATATCAAGCGAGAATGGAAAGCATTTCACTTTCAAAACTATAGCAGAGTCTCCTCAGTTCCCAAACACTTACAGAGTTTGTTAAAAGAAGAGGTGATGAAACACAGCGGTAAACAAGAGGGTGGCATTGAGTCCGAGTGGGCCCTGTTCTGTGCCTCCATTGTCGATGCAGTGGATTGGAGCTGTGGCCGTAAGGTTGTAGCTGCCTGTCATGGTGGCAATCCCCGAACCCATTGGGTAAAGGAAGCCGTCAAGCTGAAGAAAGAGTTCTATCAGGTCTGGTTGGCTTGTGGGACTCTGGAGGCAAAAGATGGGTACCGAAGGGCCAAGAGGTTCGCAGCTTCAGCAGTTGCTGAGGCCCTTATTAGTCCCACAACGGGGAAATTTCACCTCCGCATTTAACCCATCCGTGAAGTGAAGCACCACATACACTCTAGTGAGCACACACACACACACACACACACTAGGGGACAGTGAGCACACTTGCCCGGAGCGGTGGGCAGCCCAATCCGCAGCACCCGGGGAGCAGGTGTCTTGCTCAAGGACACCTCAGTCATGTGCTGTCGGCTCTGGGAATCAAACCGGCGAACTTCCAGTCACGAGGCTGGTTCCCTAACCTCCAGCCCATGACTGCCCCATAGTTTTGATGTTTTGATGGCTCTGCAAGATCTGTAGTGCTGTGTTGGATGACTAATAAAGGCTGCCTTTTCAGATGAGTGGCACAACACTTGTGAGGCCTCGTTCTTTGTTGTCTTACGTGGGGTATTTTCTCCTCTGTCGATATGTACATATATATATATATATATATATATATATATATATATATATATATATATATATATATATATATATATGTGCACATATATTCGCTGCTTCTGGACCTCGCCAAACACCAGCTAGAGTAGTTAGCCTAGTTATAAAGCCACACTTCATCTGTCTTCTCTATCATGTCCTTAGCAATGCGTCCTGAACCACAGGCTCACGTTAAGACACTCATGTTTCAAAGTGTCTTGTTAAACGCAGAGTTTCATTGATTTGCGAGTCTGTATGTTTTCTCTGTCTTCCTCCAATCAAATGAATACCCTAATCGTGATTTCAGTATTTAAATACTCGAATGGTTAACTGAGTACTTGAGTAGTCATGCACATCCCTACTAAGTAAAGGGAAACGCTAAAACATACTGTCATAAAATGTAAAATTACCGTCCATATTAATCGATTATATGTATCACTGCTGTTGGAACAAAAACTTGTATCTCCATTTTATTCGTTTTTCAGGTTCTGCCATAATTTGAAAATGCCTGTTGCCCTTTATACTATGTGTAAATGTCATGATGAACGGATCAAAAGAAATGGCCCAAAAGTACTTTCATTATAAGTAAAGCACATTTTGACTTTTCCTGTAAAGTGATCATTTTGGAGATACAAGATTTTGTTCCAACAGCAGTGAAATGTTTATGCAATTGTCATATATTTACATATATTAATACATGTAGGGCAGGGGTGCTTCAGAACCTGAGTTGGGAACTGCTGACCGGTTTTAAATGTGCTGTGTTTGCAGAAACCTACACACCAGTAAGCTGGATTGAGAGAAATATGTCACCAAGGCTCGTCCCAGTTGGTGGAGAGGGCAGCCAGACTGGAAGTCCAGTGGTAACGAGCTCTATCCCAACACCAGCACAGAGCCCATCCACCCCCCCCCACACACGTACATATACACAAAGGGCAAAGGAATCTATTAGTAAACACAACTTTATGGCTGTCATCCTTGCAAGCCTAACTGATTGGGAGTGAATGGGGATTTCTGTGCACAGCCCAGCAGCAGGTGTGTGTGGTTAATCAGTCACTGGGCGGGTGGTTGGCCGGGGGGGGGGTGAAGTTGCTTCAGAGGAGTTCCAAGAGGGGAGAAGTCAGGCTCTTAGTCCTCTACAGCTCCAGACCCATCCACTCTGTCCACTCTGAGGTGGCTAATTCTTTACTTTTAGAGGATGTGCTGTTGTGTGGATTAAGGCAGAGTCAGAGGGCAAGGCTCAGGGGGTAAACGGTAGCAGTGAGTGGTAGGACTCACCGCAATGCATGCAGGTGCACATGGATATTAGGGGGTTATTGATCTTGGTCTTTTATGAAGTGGGAGAGAATTTGTCAGGAAAATGAACGTGTTATAAGCCGCTGTCATGTGTGCTCAGTCACAATAGAGCTTCCTGGGGGCCGAGTATGAAGGAAACAAGAGGCAGTATTCACTCACTGCATCATGCAGAGTTCATATTGAGCTGAACTATTGAACAGACATACACACACGCACACACCCCATACTGCTTTTGTGCATATATATATATATATATATATATATATATATATATACATTGACAGAAGAAGAAAAAACAATTAATTTTGATGTAAGTCAATGAACCAGACATGTTTCCAAGTAATTTTGGGTCGTTTCTTTTGATCCATTCATCATGAAATTTACACACAGTATAAAGGGCAACAGGCATTTTCAAATTATGTCAACAGCTGAAAAACAAAAATGCTGATATGAGGTTTTGTTCCAACAGCAGCAAGATGTACACTATATTTCCCAAAGTGTTCACTCACCCATCCAAATCACTGAATTCAGGTGTTCCTGTCACTTCCATGGCCACAGGTGTATAAAGCCGAGCCCCTAGGCCTGCAGACTGCTTCTACAGACATTAGTGAAAGAATGGGTCGCTCTCAGGAGCTCAGTGAGTTCCAGCGTGGTGCCGTGATCGGACGCCACCTGTGCAGCAAGTCCAGTCGTGAAATTTCCTCACTACTAAATATTCCACAGTCATACAGAGTTTTTCTAGGACAGGTTCCACTTGGAACAGGCCTCGCCAGGGTCAACCAATGAAGTTGAGTCCACGTGTTCAGCGTCATATCCAGAGGTTGGCCTCAAAAAATAGTGCTGCCAGCATTGCTGCAAAGGTTGAAGAAGTGGGAGGTCAGCCTGTCAGTGCTCAGACCATACGCCGCTCAATTCAAATCAGTCTGCATGGCCATCGTCCCAGAAGGAAGCCTCTTCTGAAGCTGAAGCACAAGAAATCCCGGAAACAGTTTGCTGAAGACAAGCAGTCCCAGAACATGGATTACTGGAACCATGTCCTGTGGTTTGAAAAGACCAAGATGGTGCATTTCTATTGGTCCAACCATTTTGAAATCATTTTGAGCTGCTGAGCTCTAATTATGAAGAAAAATGAAAAAAAAAATTATTATTATAATATTATTATTATTATTATTATTATTATTATTATTATTATTATGAGGCGGCACGGTGGCGTGGTGGGTAGCGCTGTCGCCTCACAGCGAGGAGGTTCGATTCCCTGGCCGGGCGACCGGGGTCCTCTCTGTGTGGAGTTTGCATGTTCTCCCCGTGTCTGTGTGGGTTTCCTCCGGGTTCTCCGGTTTCCTCCCACAGTCCAAAGACATGCAGTCAGGCCAATTGGACATGCTAAATTGCCCCTAGGTGTGAGTGACTGTCTGTGTCTGTCTGTCTGCCCTGCGATGGACTGGCGACCCATCCAGGGTGTATCCTGCCTTCCGCCCGAAGACTGCTGGGATAGGCTCCAGCACCCCCCCGCGACCCTGACGGAGAAGCGGCTTAGAAAATGGATGGATGGATGGATGGATGGATTATTATTATGATATAAGTCATTTAAACCCAAATTTGTTTACCATTTCTAAATATAGACTTTCTAACAACTCGCAAGCTGGTGCTATGTAACCGTCCAGGATCTGGAACCACTGACTGTGCTTGTGATATGCATGATATACACCCTCAGTGCCTGATGAAATTTGGAAACGAATGAGAACCCTATGATTTTCATGTTCAGGTTCATGTGAATCCTGCATCCACATGCCTGGAAGTCATACGTACGTTCGGATAAAACTTATTTTGTCCACTGAGGTGCGGGAGGGTGTGGGTGGATGCCTCCGCTGAGCATTACAGCTCACCTACATATGTTTGCATGCCTGCGCGCACACAAGTGTTGCTATTAATGTGTCTTTGTGTCCAAAGCACACCTACGCTGAAGACATCTCCAGATCTTCTTCCCCCTGGTCTCCGAGCTCGAGTGTTGGCACTGACAGCTGTGTTTCGAGGCAGAGTGACACTTCTGAGAAAAAAGGTATCTCTTCATATATTATAGCAATAGCTTGGCAAACAACTCACACAGCCCTCCTCCCCAGTTAGCTCAAATGTCAATCAGCCAAGACACAACTGGTGTCAGAAGTTTATATCTTTAGTTTTGCACTGGTGTTACGAGACTAGTGTAACTCGAAAGTAGCTAATGCAGCTGACAAGTAAGATACCCCAGCATATATCCCACCAATTCATCCCGCCTAAATCATCACACACTTGCCTCAAACCATGTGGAGTGGTTATATAGGCTTTAAATCTGTTTACGTCATTTCAGACACTGTATGATATGTAGTTATTGATACAAATGGACAAAAGTATATCATATAGCCAAAAACTGTGGTAGGAGCCGGAATCTGTGCTTATATTTTCACTATTTTAGTTAATTGTGCCTAATCTTCCTTTACTTGTTAGCTATGCTTACCATGTAGAACTGGTGCAAAATTAAAGAAGCGAACTTCAGACTAGAGGAGAGGCCAGAGGTGGCAAGTGCCAGGCTAGCATGACCACCCTTCTGGTCAGTCCTGTTAATGGTGGTTGGTTAGTGTAGTGGTTAACACCTCTGCCTTCTACACTGTAGACTGGGGTTCAATCCCCACCTGGGCGAACACCCTACACTATACCAATAAGAGTCCTTGGGCAAGACTCCTAACACCACCTTCACCCACCTGTGTAAATTGATCAAATTGTAAGTCGCTCTAATCAAACTGTTGGTCAGCTGTAATTGTTTGTCATGTTAGCTAATTACTGCTTACAGCTAAGCATGTGTAAGATGCAATTCACACATTATAGCCATCAGCAGGACACAGCCTGTGTGTTCAATGCATCACTGTTTTGTTACATGTATATATTATATTGACCTGATATAAGCACAAACAAACATTTTCCTATATTGATCACCTTCCACTGCAAGACAATCCCCTGTTAATGCCTTTCAGTCATTCTGAGATCAACAGTGAGCCACACTCATGGGTTGAAAACATTAGAGAGTTTCATTACAGGCTAAAAAGTTGTTTCTAAATGATCTGTTCGTACGTCCGAAGTGGTCAAGCTCTTTTTCGAATTAGTCAGAATGCGACCAATGCAGGGTTGTTTTTACTAATGCCACACACAAAAGACCACACAGGAAAGGGTGATCTTGCAAGTTCAGACATCTTTAGCTTGTATTAACAGCAACAATAGCCAACTCGGGAAAAGAAAAGCCCCATTGCAAATCTAGATCTGGCCCATTTAGGATATTACAAAAAAGGGCCCTGCTAATCAGAGAGTGTTCTGCTACCTGCTAGACACTAACACAAAGAAAGCCTTAGCAGTTGGTACCCAGCAGGGACCAGACTTCACTGCTGAATTGCTTCCAACTTTTGATGAATTAGGTTACCAATTTTTTTAAATATCCCAGTAAATTGTTATACGATGCATGCTTGATCGATGGAGACGTGGCATTAATGTAGAATATCACATCATCCAATAAGTTCACATTTGCTCATGTGTGAGAAGTAAATCAATAAAAAAACAACTCACTGCTATCAAAAATGTGTTTTTATAATGGTTAACTCCTCTTGGATGGCTTATTACAGTTATATAGGCTTTTAATAAACAATAAACTCCTCTTGGATGGCTTATTACAGTTATATAGGCTTTTAATAAACAATAAACTCCTCTTGGACGGCTTATTACAGTTATATAGGCTTTTAATAAATAATAAACTCCTCTTGGATGGCTTATTACAGTTATATAGGCTTTTAATAAACAAACTCCTCTTGGATGGCTTATTACAGTTATATAGGCTTTTAATAAATAATAAACTCCTCTTGGATTGCTTATTACAGTTATATAGGCTTTTAATAAACAATAAACTCCTCTTGGATGGCTTATTACAGTTATATAGGCTTTTAATAAACAAACTCCTCTTGGATGGCTTATTACAGTTATATAGGCTTTTAATAAATAATAAACTCCTCTTGGATTGCTTATTACAGTTATATAGGCTTTTAATAAATAATATACTCTTCTTGGATGGCTTATTACAGTTATATAGGCTTTTAATAAACAATAAACGCCTCTTGGATGGCTTATTACGGTTATATAGGCTTTTAATAAACAATAAACTCCTCTTGGATGGCTTATTACGGTTATATAGGCTTTTAATAAACAATAAACTCCTCTTGGATGGCTTATTACGGTTATATAGGCTTTTAATAAATAATAAACTCCTCTTGGACGGCTTATTACAGTTATATAGGCTTTTAATAAACAATAAACTCCTCTTGGATGGCTTATTACGGTTATATAGGCTTTTAATAAACAATAAACTCCTCTTGGATGGCTTATTACGGTTATATAGGCTTTTAATAAACAATAAACTCCTCTTGGACGGCTTATTATGGTTATATAGGTTTTTTTTCATTTTTCCATTGAAACTAAGGCTTTCTGAGTTCATCCAAATAAAGCGATATATGGGACTCTGTGTAGCAGCTCAGTTTTGTACGTCAGAAATGAGCTTGAACCTATCATAGTCAAACATACTGAAATATCGCTGCTGTTGAAAGAAAACCTCGTATCTCCTTTTAGTTTCGTTTTTCAGTTTTTGGCATATTTTGAAAATGCTTGTTGTCCTTCACATTGTGAGTAAATTTCATGATGAATGGACCAAAGGAAATGGTCCAGAATGACTTGGAAAGACGTCTAGTTCCATTGACTTACATTAAAAGTGAAGTGTGTTTTTTCCTTCTCCTGTAAATTGACCATTCTGGAGATATAAGCTTTTCTTCCGACAACAGCGACAATGTCATGAGCCATGAGTCTTATTTGTTTCGCATGCTTGATTGATGGAGACAAGTTTAATCGCTTCACTGGGTATCAGAGCATATCAGCTTAGCTAGAGAAGCTCTACTACACTTGCATTTCATTATAAACACTTTGCTAAAACTCCACATCAACTTTCTCAACATCTTTGATGAATTTGGGACACTTTGATGAGTTCACAGTAACAACCAGATCACTGAGTAATAGGCCCCTGGACACAAACGCTGTATTTGGAGGGCCCCAAACCTGGCTGCAAATTTTGTTGGTCAGGGAATTTTTTGTGATGTCATAGTGGGTTACGTGTGGGCTCCACAGCACAGCACCACGATGGAGACTAGCTACGGTGTTTTTTGTTGTTGTTTTTCTTCCATTTTAGTCATACTTTTTGGCTTTGAGGCTTCTGGTATATAAAAACTGAAATCAGGTTGCTTAATCGCTTCTAATGCGGTCACTGTACTGGACTGTAGTGGTAAAGAGCCAAAAGGCGAAGCTCTCTGTTTACCGGTCGATCTACATCCCAACCCTCACCTGTGGTCATGAGCTGTGGGTAATGACCAAAAGAATGAGATCACGAATACAAGCGGCGGAAATGAGCTTTCTTCATCGGGTGGTGACTACACGCTATGAGATAGAGTGAGGAGCTCGGTCATCTGGGAGGAGCTTGGAGTAGAGCCGCTACTCCTCCACATTCAGAGGAGCCAGCTGAGGTGGTTCAAGCATGTGATCCGGATGCCCCCTGGACGCCTCCCAGTGGGAGGTGTTCCAGGCACGGCCTACCGAGACAACACCCCGGGGTCGTCCTAGAACCCGCTGGAGGGATTATGTCTCCAATTTGGCCTGGGAGCGGCTTGGGGTCCCCGGGAATGAGCTGGAGAAAGTTGCGGGGGACAGGGTCATCTGGGATTCTCTGCTCTCCCAACTGCTACTGCAACCCTGTCTGGACTAGCGGTCAACGATGATGGATGGATGGACAATCGCTTCTAGAAACAAATCTCTTGAATTAAATTTTTCCAAAAAGTTTGACACTCTAAAGTAAAGTTAAATTACTTTTGCTATTTGTTGTTGTTTAAAAGCCACTGAGTGGCCTGCCGTGGTCACATAAAGACCACGTTGCCCACCAATACAACCCTAGCACATTGTGTCACGCAATGGCCTGATGAGATTATAGCCTGATATAGCTCTGTCAGCGGTGCAGTCATCATCCTACATATTCCAACAAAACAATAGCAAGATTAAGCCTTGTGTGGTATTGATGTGTTTGTTACTCAGTGGGCTGGTGGATCTGCTACATTATTGGTTTATAAAATCAATACAGCCACAATAATTTATATAAAAATACCAGATGTTTAAAATATCACAGTGTACAGCGTAGGGTTCTACTGTAGCAGCTGTAGCCAGTCAGCAGCCTGTACATGTTGTCCACCCTCACACACACACACACAAACATACACACACAAACACAAACACACACACTGACAGCAAGCCATGTAAGAGGAGAACAGAGTGAAGGACACAGCACCTCCACACTTTTACTCGCCGCGGGTTCAGCCCAACACCACATGTGTAATATAAATGTGTGGGGGGTGAACAGAAAGTGGGTTATTTTATATGTTCTTCACAGAAAATGAGCAAAGACTAAGAATCTGAGGCTGAAATAATAATACACCACATCTTTTTGCCTTTTGGTAAACATTGAAAAGGGTCCCACAGAATAGAACACCACACAAGGGTCAACACAGCATGTGAAAATTACGTCAACAAACAATGCAACACTTACTAATAAAGCATACGTCCACTTACTCTTCAGACAGCTCAGACATTCAAAGCCAAATCATACCACCACAGCGGGCATGGAAGATGTTTATGGATCATTTGTATTAGTGGTGGGCAATATGATCATATTTTATCACACATAGAGACCGGCGATGTAAATTGGCATCTATGATTCAGCCATAAAATTGTAATTTATCTAGAAACGAAGAACAGAATTGTGAAGGTTACATAGACTTTACCATCTGAGAGTTTGTGGCTGCTTAGCCTGATGCCTAGAGGCCGTTTGAAAAAGTCCCGTTTTACTCATGTGTTTTTCCCGAGACATGAAACTGCTTTTTATTTCTGATGTGTAAAACACTGAACTGTACAGGAGGCTCATCTACGGCACGTTTAGCCAGCACAGCCTAGTTTCTAGAACAATCTCATCTATGTTAGGTATAACAAATGTGGCATTAATGTAGGATATCACATTTCCCAATGTTTAAAAGTTCACGTAGCCTCATGCATGAGAAGTAGATCAATAAGCGAATCATGATAAATGATCGACTCCCCTTGAATGGTTTACTATAGTTACATGGGCTTTCTGAGTTCATCCAAATAAAGACGATATATGGGACTCTGTGTAGCAGCTCAGTTTTGTACACCAGAAATGAGCTTGAACCTATCATAGTCAAACATACTGAAATATCGCTGCTGTCAGAAGAAAACCTCGTATCTCCATTTTTGTCGTTTTTCAGTTTTTGTCATAATTTGAAAACGCCTGTTGTCCTACACATTGTGTGTAAATTTCATGATGAATGGACCAGAAGAAACAGCCCAAAATGACTTGGAAAAGCGTCTGGTTCCATTGACTTGCATTAAAAGTAAAGTATATTTTTTCCTTCTCCTGTAAAGTGACCGTTTTGGAGATACAAGGTTTTCTTCCAACGACAGCGACATGCTAATGAGCCATGAGTCTTGTTTGTTTTGCTTGAGGCCAACGCCTGAGCCATAAGTGCAACCACAAACCACGAGTAGCCTCAGCCCTCAAGTCCTCGCAGCAACACCACTGGGGTTAAACATGAGGTGAGGTCCGGCAACCATGTCGCTAGACGTTAGCGCTAGAAGCTAACGTTAGCTTTGTGAGCAAACCTGAACAGCTTTACATGCAAACACACAGATTCCTCTCATTAAAGCCTCACTGATTCAAGTTTAGAGGATAAAGACTAAAATCTGACTGGTTCAAAGTTTTTGCTACTTTTGATTCATATCCTTAACAGGGAGGCTAATGTTAGCTTAGCGAGGAGGATGACCACCAGCAGGTCCAGCTCAATGATGCATAAACACTCAAATCTAAGTGCAACTGAAGGATCAGTGACAGACGGCGTATGAAGACCAAAGCTGTCTGATTATCAAAGTTACAGTGGGAGCTTGTTTCTGTTTCTGTTCTGCCTCGTTCCTCTTTAAAATGAAAGTAAATTGTTCTTCAGATTGATAGAGATTGTGTTGTATACATTTTTAAATATGTTTAAAATATGTTCATTCATATATATATATATATATATATATATATATATATATATATATATATATATATATATATATATATATATATATATCGCTGCTGTCTATCATGAAATTTACATTTTGTCAAAAACTGAAAAATTACAAAAATGGAGATAGAAGGTTTTTCCCCAACAGCAGCGATATATATATATATATACACAGCACTGTGTGAAAGTTTTAGGCATCTAAGCAAATTTTTAAACAATGTACCTCCGCAGTGAGTTTATCACAATATACATTAGAATAAAGTCGTATTCATAATTCAAATAAACAGAAAAACAATAAAAAGTAACAAGAAATTCTCGGGTCCATATTTTTCCTTGACACCTTCACAGCCGCCACAGATTAATATCATCAATTACATCATGAGCTCAATTTACAATTATTAATTAATATTCTATATTTTTAAAATTCAAATATTAACACTTTTTTCAGCAAATAAACACAAACTACACAAATACATAGATCTTCTAAACCACTTATCCTTCTGGGTTGCGGGGCCTTTGAAGACATTTTAAAGCATGTAAGATGTTCGATGGACTAAAACTTTAACGTTCTGTGGCCCTGAGCGCGAGCAGCTGTCTGTGCTGAGAGAATGTCACTTATCCTGGATTTTACCATTCCTCGTCGAACATTTGTACATCAGGAAACGCCACAGGAACGTTTACCCTCCATGCTCAGAACCGTTCAGCCCTACTGTGGAAAAGAGGCCACGGAGGCAGCAGGCAGGCAGGTGGAGGAAAGGATGGGGTTTAGAAACAGGGAGGCGAGAGAGTGTTTACAATTTACATAACTGTGCATATTCATAGATCTTCACGTTCTTAATGAGCATTAGGCTTCGGACGCTTCTATGCCACTTTTAGACCTTCTCAGGCTTTGCAGTAATACATAAACATGATTAACAGTTCATTATTTTTAGCTTTTAGTGTGTGACTGCTGGCTGCTTTAAACCTCTGGTAAATGAGCGGGCGCGTGCCCATACACCTCGGGGTGGTTCAGGTCTGCCCGTGGCGCCCAGAGTGATGGTGCAGTTCCACACCTGGCTTGAGGAGAGTGCCTCACCGTCAGGGCAGTGTTTGGTGCCTCTCTGTCTCTGGTACACTTAAGCCCCATAATCCCTATTGACAGCCTCCTGCCCACTGCCAGCTCCTTCTTCGCCTGTCTGGCCATATTGTGTACATAAATGAAGTAATGGCTCCCAGGTAGCAAGCTGGAGGAAGGCCAAGCTGGCTTTAAAGGGGACAGGGGGATCACTTGTCTTGCCTTTGGCTCCTCCACAGCTACAGATGCCCCTCTCTCTGTGGTACATTCTTAGCTTTCTCTGCTTGACATTTGTTTAACCTGGACATGAAGTGAAGCGCAGAGTGGATGGTAAGCATCAGTCATTCTGCTGTGGGCTTAATGTCCCATGCAAGCTTAGACAACCGTCCCACCTCCAATAGATGCCCAGGTTTGCACATCTGTAACGTATGGCTGACCATGTGGCCCAAGGACACAAGGACATCTTAGCATTTAGCCTTCCCCTTCTTCTTTATTGATGCGTCCACAGTAAAACTGCTCTTATGTCAGATCTTTTGTGTTCACCTCTAGGCTGGGAAGAGTCGCAGGGGAGCGATCTCGTCTGCCAGAGCCCTCTAGGCCTGAGCGCTGAGCCAGCAGGTGAGTGGCATTTGTCTATGAAGCTTATACTGCGGCAGTCACCACCAGTGAGGTGTTATTGGAGAGTGCCTCCGCATTTTATGAGCCAAGCTGTATCCACAACAGTTAGCGACTCTTTGTCTGAAGAAACAGGCCAGAACAAAAAAAAAGCCGAAATCAGGGCGGCGTTTATCGCAAGACGGCCAAATAGAAGCATTTCGCCTCAAAAGACATGTCAGCCGTGTAACCCTGGTGACACTGTGTACGCTTTGGCACAATGACCCTCCCGGAGGCCAAAGATGTGGTCACTCACAGGGTCAGTATGGGGTCAGCGTGAGGTCACGTCAGGAGCCGTTGGGCATTGAAGAGAACCTGATGCATCCAGAATGCTGGACATGGGATTACTCGCTCCTGCTTTGAGGAAGAGCAGGGCAGCCTGGGTGGATTAACGCCGATGATGGGAATGAAGATATCGAGCTGTGCCTTCTGTGGCCCAACAGCTCTATCTGCATGTGACACATTTGACTCAAAAGCCAAAAGGAAACAGTGAGTCACTGCAAACTGAGCTACAAACCTCAAACCACAAGCAGCCGGACCCTTTTTTAGAGATAAAGGTCATGTGCTCTTGAAAGTAAAAGTGCCTCTTTGGAGTGATACTGCGGAAAAACCACTTGGTCTCCCCAAATAACCTCTCATTTTTGTAAACGAGACAAATCCAGTTTAGAGAACCTGAACAGTACGTCAAGGTTCCCTTACAGTTATTTATTTATTTATTTATTTTCACAGAGCTAAGGCCAGAACTATGTAGGAACCTTTAATTTTTAAGGGCTCCTTTTCAAGAAAAAGCAAATTTTCATTTAGTTTTACAGTAATGCAAAAAAATCTGCCAGTCCATCACGTTTGCATATAAAAACCGATCTGCAAACACTTCGCTTTGACCTCACTGCTTTTGTGATGTCATAAAACCCAAGACATCTTCAAACATCTGCCTATTCAGCTTGCATTCGTTTGGCTCCGCCCACTCACACCAAAGTCATATGGAGCGTTTCAGCCCTGGGCTGCTTTTTGAATGAGGCCCAATACAGGGCAGCCAATCAAACGAGAGGCCATTTGCATGTATCAGTCTTAGGCTCAGTGTGTTTAATTTGGAGAAAAAAAAAAAAAGACCTTCTGAATGGGCCACAAAGATGTAAAATCATCTCTAGGTCTTTGGAATGCATAAAAACAGGGATATAAATGGTTATTAATTTGTAAAAAGATGTCGCTCATCATACTTCATGCCTTTTCTTGTATTCTCCTGCCTTATATGTCCACTACACTATCATATGCAAAAGTTTGGGCACCCCAGTCAAATGACGTTGAGTCTCAAAGGGTACGTAAGTTAACGTGTCCTCTACAGAGAACAGATTTCTACATATTATCAATCGTTTATGTTTATTTTCTGAGTTTTACACACAAGGAAAGACTACAGCATAAAATGTGTCCTGGGTAAAAGTTACGACACATTTTCTATTTTAATGTTTAATGCATGTTTTATGTATTTTATTTATTCCAAATGTTAACCTAAGCAAATAATGCAATAAACTGTAACAAAACTAATAATTGCAGGAAAAAGGAAAAAAGGATGTGTTTATTTCTTTTCACTTTAATGTCTGGGAGCATTCGAACTGCATATGACTGTATGTGGCCTATGATATCAGAAATGACATGTAAATCAAATCTAATCAAATCAAATCACAGGTGTAAATGTAAGTGCGTAAGTTAAGTGATCATTTTTTAATCCCACAACCGGGGAAATTCCCATCTGTGAAGTGAAACACCACACACACACACTAGTGAAGACACACACACTAGGGGGCAGTGAGCACACTTGCCCAGAGCAGTGGGCAGCCCTATCCACTGCGCCCAGGGAGCAATTGGGGGTTAGATGTCTTGCTCAAGGCTACCTCAGTCATGTGCTATCAGTGCTGGGGATCAAACACAGGGCCAGTTCTCCTACTTAGAAAGATGAGAGGTCTGTAATTTTCATCATAGCTACACTTCAACTATGAGAGACAATAAAGACAATAAATTTTAAAGAATTTATTTGTAAATTAAGGTCGGAAAATAAGTATTTGGGCAATAAAAAAAGTTCAACTCAATACTCTGTAACATAACCTTTGTTGGCAATGACAGAGGTCAAACGTTTCCTGCAAGTCTTCACCAGGTTTGCACACTGTAGCTGGTATTTTGGCCCATTCCTCCTGCAGATCTCCTCTAGAGCAGTGATGTTTTGAGGCTGTCGCTGGGCAACAGGGACTTTCAACTCCCTCCACAAATTTTCTGTGGGGTTGAGATCTGGAGACTTTACTTTTAATGTAAGTCAATGGAACCAGACGTCTTTCCAAGTCATTTTGGACCATTTTGTTTAGTCCATTCATCATGAAATTTACAAACAAAAATTGTGTCAAAAACTGAAAAAACATAAAAAGTGGAGATGGTTTATATATATATATATATATATATATATATATATATATATATATTGCGCAGTAAACACATACAATACACACTTTACTATACACATTATGAAATAAAAGCGATGATATACATATATGATCTACATAAATGTATACAGATTTAAAATCACACACAAATGCAGGAATTTAGGACTGGTCAAATGGTAAGGGCTGCAGACCCCATTTACGCTGAAGTCAGCTTTCCGTCCGGCCTTTTGTCTCCAAGCCTCATTCCAAATTCATAGGTATCCTAATCCCTGCTCGGCATCGTTCGGCCACTGTTGCCATTCTGCCGGTCGCTCTGGAAGCTTCTGCAGAGTCTTTTTCCTGTTGTCTTTAGCATTCAGCTGAAACTAAAGATGTCACCAAGGCCTACGGATGTCACCCATAGGTCTGCCCCAACAAAGAGCCGCTAAGCTGAACTGACCCGGCCAGATTGTTCTGGAAGACACCAGGCCACTGTGAGAGCAGATTAGGGGCGTGAATGAGAGAGACGGAGAAGGAGAGATTAGCCATGTTCGTGAGCGCCGTCGTCCACCACCCCCCACCCTCCAATCCAGGACCACACACTGACACTGTGGCCGTGCCGTCATTGTCTCGGAAAGAAACGGTGTTGCTGAAGGGCTCAGGGGCTATTGTCTCTCGGAAAATCCTTCATCGTTTGGACAGCACTAAAATCCGGATACCGGCGCTTTGATTGGCACTTGTCAGCGCTGACAGAAAAGGATGATGTGTTGGGAAACGTCAGTCCAGAAAGGACAATCGGACCAATGAATAATAATTGAGGAGGGATTTTATCCTTTCGCCTCCACCACTCCCTCTATTCTTTGCTCTCTGCTGAAAGAGAGGAGGAGGATCTGGGTGGCAAGACCAGGACCGTCCGGCCTGGCTGTGTGATTGGCGCTCATCCCTTTCTCAAACACACAAAGAAAGGAGATACACGGCTGACCTTCTTGCTTCACTCTGGTGGACCGGTTGTTGGGATTTCCACACAAGCAGTGCATGTGTGTGTGTGTGTGGGTTTTGTCCTTGGTGGCCTCAGAGGAGGGTTAGATGAAGGATTTGACTCTGCCACTCTCAGCCAAATCCAACTATCTGCCTCTTTCAGACAGGCCGGTTGGTATGGTAACCTGGTCTGTGTGTGTTTAAGATGGTTTCTAAGCAGGTCCTTGCTCCGCTTCCAGCTTTGACCATTCACTAATCAGTGCTGTGCACTGGAGGATTAGGCTATGTTAGAACAGGAGTCTTTACTCGGAGAGATAGGACCGGCTGAATGAAATCAGCTGGCCTCGTGAAACCAGATTTCACACACAAGCCTGGATATCGTGTCTGAATGAGGCCGAGCCTGGAAGAGTTCTTCTCTGGAAAGAGAGGGGTTTACCTCCAACTCCCGATGAAACTTTTTTCAGCCTTTTCACAAAACCAAACCACCAACAGCTGCGGTAGTTGATTAGTCCATTAATTGATATGCACACCTGAAAACCTGCTGATACACAAATGCCTATATCTATAGATTGTACTAATAATATTGCTATTCATATTTTTATTAATGATGAATAATAACAACTAGAACTGTGCAACATATCATTAATATAACTATGTTATAAGCATGTCTGGGATGAGTTGTCATGGCAGGTTTTGTTCAGTAATGTAACTACCATATATCCGTTACTTGTCATTGTTATGACATATTTTTGCTCAGTTTTTATTTATTTATTTTTTTAATAATTGGAAAATGCCAGCTGCCACATTTCATAATGAACAGACTGATCAAAATCGTTCCCGAAGCACTTTCTGGAGATTTTAGTTTTAGTTTTAGCATCATTTTAAAGAGAGCACTACATCGAACTCTTTTTTTTTCTCAAAAAAGTGAGAAAAAGACGACGCCCTAATAGAAACAATAGGAAGATGCTGTGTTTCGTGCAAAACAAACCGCATACAAAGTTTCTCAAAGTGTTCATGCATTATTGGTGTGGATGAACGACTTCCAAGACTTTCAAACACTCTCTTATGTTTCTAGATCACAGATCAGTAAAGAGGTGTTTATAGATGTTGAGTAAGTGCTTCATCATTACTGTCATGTCTCATTTGGTGCGTCATTAAAGCACAAACCATGGCCTATATTTTCCCACTAGCCGGTGTTAGAGACAGTGTGATGTATGAGGTTAAACAACACAGCTCAGAATCTGAAAGGGAAGCTAGAACCAGGGCCAGGCTGAGGGCAGAGGAGCAGCTGGAGGCTCTGTCATGAAAGAAAAGGTGGTTAATGAAACATGCCTTTGTCCATTCTACCTGCTGATATTTCAGAGGGAAACAGACAAATGACAGCAGTTTATAGCATTTTGATTGGGGGCTGCCAAAGGATCAGCAGCCTGAATGACATACCATATCATGGCTGTTCTTGATAGCAGTGGAGCACATTATCAGGACCCTGAGCTTAAATGTATCTAAAATATTTAAGCAGTAGAACCCAAGAGGGAGGGCGTTATCACAAAATATCATCACGATCATGATGTTATTGGTGATAACTCACTCCTCTACTGCTTTAATACAGCAGTTAAATAAATACAGTAAGAAATGAATAAACTGGCCGTGAACGCGGCGTTTAATATGTTTTAATGTTCAGTTCCTTCCTCCTAATTACAGCTCCTTAACGAGCAGCTTGTTGCTATATCAGAGTAATGAGCTCCGCCCACTCGCTGCCCAGCCGGCAGTTCGTTCTCCAGCTCCTTACACTAAATTCCCAAACTGTCGTCTCCACTGAGCAGCTTTTCAGTCGGCAGCTGTGACAGAAGAACCTAAACAACCTGGAATCAGCCAGAAATGAACCCAACACCATTCGCCAGACGTGTCTGATCTTCAGAGTCGGACCAAATCAGACTGAGCCGTAAAACTGAGCCAATATCAGGTTCAGCTCAGTTTGGTCAGTTTCTCCAGATCAGTATTAATGTTGTTTTGTTCCAGCCGGTCTGTAAAGCTTCTTACAGCCCGTTTAGTTTGGCGAATGGTGTTGGGTTCATTTCTGGCTGATTCCAGGTTGTTCAGCTGTTCTTCTGTCACAGCTGCCAACTGAAAAGCGGCTCAGTGGCGACGACAGTTTGGGAATTTAATGTCGTCTCTTCTTCAGAGTCGGACCAAATCTGCTTTTTGCATTTTCCATTAATCCATTTGTTTGTGACAAAGTAAGAAGTAAAAACGTTCAAATGGCTTGAGCGTCTCCTACAGCTGTCAAAGTCGTTGCTTAGCAACGGTGTCTCAGCAGAGTGATACAGTGTTTGTTAGATACCTTCTCAACCAGTCAGCTTGCATGGCTGGAACTAACTTGTATAAAGAGAAATAATTCAATACAGTCTATATTTAAAGTTAATAGTTTAATAATAAAAAGTTTAATAGCTAAATAAAAAAACATGTTTACCCAATTGTCCACTTAGACGTAGCTGATCATCCAAGATGTGTTTGGCATCCAAATGTTGCTTCTTTAGCTTAGCACTGGAGCTATGAGGCTAACAAGCACTAGGAGTGAATAGTCCCCCAGATCTTTTCTGTAAATGCATCCCCAAAATGTGATGACCTGATGTGATTTAAAGCACAGAAAGACTGTGAGTTGTCTAAAGTGGAAGTTCATTTTCACAGTAAGTCATACTGTCAAACTAAAGACCTGGATAGTTTGTGTGGCTGATGTGTGTTTACAGAAATGATTTGGGCTATTCGGGTGACTATTGTAGCGCTAGTGTTAGCGATGTCGACAGTGTCAGTTCTAAACTAAAGAAGCAAAATTTGGGCTCCAAACCTGAACTGCATTTGATGTAAGTGGCAAACTGTAAATTAGATCTTTCGCCAAACTATGGTCTCCTCTTAGAGACTGATTCCAGTCTGAAATACTAAAGCACACGTGAGACTTACAGATTAATGATCTGACAAAACAACCTGAGTAAAAGTGCTTTAATAAAGATGTTTAGCTTGCTGTAAAATACCTCAGCTTTTCCAAAGACATGGTCTAAACCAGTCCGTCTGAATTTGCTGTGCATAAATGCTTGATTCACATTTTTCTAATAAACAACCTAACATTTCCAGCAGCCCCTGCTGCTGTCTTTCCTCTTTTGTGCAGGAAAACAAAAGCAAAAGTCAGTGCTGTGCTGTTCAGTAAGGCTATAAACACAGTAGTGAAAGCCTCCCCACAGGTTCACATCTTACTCTTTGTGTAATGAGAGCGGGAAACACTTCAGTAACAGGTTTCTGGGAGTGTTAATGGAGCTCTTATTGTGGGCCACTCGTACTCGTAAATGAACAGACTAATACATCTTTTAGCATAGTGCTAATGGGGATGTTACAGGAGGAGAGCAAATTGGAGCAGAGCTGCATCACAAGGGGGAACAAATAGCTTCTCGGGCAGAAATGAGAATGTAAGAAGCTAGAGGAAAATGAGTGAAATTGAAATTGGTACAGATGTGGCACTATACAATAATGCGCCATCCCACGACTGGCCACGCTGCTGTAGGAGCACAGGAGATGTGTCTCGGCAAAGCAACCATGCAAAGAGGCTCTCGGGAGGTGTTGCACTTCCAGGAAAGACATTTATTGACGGTGTGGACGGCAGTTTAACGTATTTGTGTGAGGTGTACTTCATTTTGCTGAGTTGTGGGGTTAGTGGGGTTAAGCGTCTACCTTAGAGAGGAATCCTATGGCTAAAAGTGACCTTCCTTGCCACCTAACTAGCTCCCTTCCTGCCTTTTTAATTAAAGATTATTCGCCTTTAAAGTGCAATGTTTCTTGTATTTTCTTCCACTGAAGCTACGATGCTTAAAATAGGATCATTTTCATTTTTCACATAATGAATTTTGGGAAATTTGGTGTGCTTTCTTGGCACCACTACTCACTAATGCACCAGAAGAGGACATTTGTTTATGTCAGTCATTTTCAATGTAATTACCCACAAAAAAGGTGAATATAAAAGGAAACTCCTTATTATCACTGGACAATGATGGGATCAACTGGGGAGACAAAGGAGACTTTAGTTTATGTCTCTCCTGCTGCTCAAATTCTAACAAGAAGCTGGTGAACATCTGACTTCAGCTTCATATCACTGAAGAATTAGGGGGGGTGGGCGATAATAAATAATTGCCCCCCCTCTTTGAAGGCGTATGATCCCTAAATGTAACTGAAGCCCAGCAGTGAGGAGCTGAACTTTCCCCTCCTCTGCTGTCCCTGCAGACGGGCAGGGTCGCCTACAGAGCGGCGCTGGTAGCTGATAATGAAGTGATCCTCTCTTTATTTGAGGGTCTCATTTCAGAGGGAAGATCTCAACCACTGCCCTGTAGCTCAGCTCCAAGGAGCAAGGAGACACCTGGAAAGAAGGGGTAGAGGTCAAGATAAGAAATAGGACTGGGTCTCACACTCTGCTCAGTTTTGAAGATTAGACCATTCATTTTAAACCACAACTGACCTGTCAACTTTCCCTCATCTCTCCTGTGTCACTCCTTTATGCCTAATGCTGTTTCTCCTGAGGAATTTGAGGAGAATCATCACTGAGTCTTCTGAACCATCAAAGCGCAACATTTGAGCAACAAAGCTCCTCACAAAGTCCACGGAAGTGTGTTATGTTTTGCATTTGTATATTTTGCAGAAGTCACGTGTTTTGTTTTGTCTCCTATAGAATCCAAAGAAGACCCAGCAGCAGCAGTGATGGAGGCCACCGCTCAGAAGATGGCTTGCCCGGCAAGAAGGGAGATACCTTGGACGGGCCGAAGAGGCCGTAACCAACTCAAAGACAGGAGGAGGAGACGTCAGAGGAAGGAGCTTGGGGAGAAGGGAGAGGAGCGCAAGACCAAGGCACTGCAGATTTACTCCAAGCTGCAGGAAGGAAACGAGGCAGCTCAGCCCAGCAAGTCAAGTAGTTGCTCCAGGTTTGAGGACTGTGAGTATATCTCCTGTTCTAAAGGCAGCTTTCACCTGAAAACATTAACATGGTATGAAATCAGTGGTGGACAGTAACTGAGTAACTGAGTAACTGAGTAAATGTAATTAGTTTCTGTACTGAAGTTTCTCCGTTCTGGGCGACTTTGTCCTTTCACTCCATTACATTTCAGAGTCTAATATCCGACTTTTTCCTCCTACATTTTGAGAAATCTGTCGTTCCTTTTGGTTTCTGTGTGTATAAAAACGTAACATGTCAAAACGAAAGAAGCGCAAAGCCAGAGCACCAATCAGGGCCCAGCGGTCACTTTGTTTAGAGCTGGTTTTGACCTGTTGGTCATACCGACCCAGTGCAGCACGCGGTTCAACGTCAGCGCAGCAGCGTAAAACTTTGGGAGAGTCTGTTCAACATAAATGATGAACTAACCTAACTTTGTGTAAATAGAGCTCAATATAGAAATATGTCCACATATGCAGTCGAGACTGACGCGGCTTTTTTCTGAATTTCTACAAACACCATTTCATTTTATAGTAAATGAGTTTGGGCTGGTTTATGTTTATGAACAGACGCCTACAGATCAACATAGTAAAGGAGCTCATCTGTGATCCTGAGTTTAAAGCCAGTTTTTATTCAACTTAAACTTGGAACTAAGTTGTAAATAAATCTGAAACTGAAACTTTGCTTGTGTGTAAAAAGTGATTTCAGAGCCACTCGGTTCTCCCTGATGGAAACTGTTTACCTTCAGTGTTTTGTGCTTCTGATCATTTTAATAGACGTCAGCGTCACTAATTAATGACGTTCTATTAAAAGACTGGTTTACCAAGAGAGACGCTGGAGGACTTTCACCTGAAATGAGTTCATGAAGCCAGTCTGGTTATAAAAATGATAACAGGACATCAGAGCCAGAATTACTCTTTTAGTACTTTTACTTTATACTTAAGTACATCCATCCATCCATTTTCTAAGCCGCTTCTCCGTCAGGGTCGCGGGGGGGGTGCTGGAGCCTATCCCACCTGTCTTTGGCCAAAAGGCAGGACACATCTGGACAGGTCCATCACAGGGCAGACAGACACATTCCCACCTAGGGGCAATTTAGCATGTCCAAACAGCCTGACTGCATGGCTTTGGACTGTGGGAGGAAACCCATGCAGACACGGGGAGAACATGCAAACTTCACACAAAGAGGACCCTGGTCACCCAATTGGGGAATCGAACCCAGGCCCTCCTCGCTGTGAGGCGACAGCGCTGACCACTTTATTAGGTACACCTTGCTAGTAAAAGGCTGGACCCCCTTTTGCCTTCAGAACTGCTTTAATTCTTCATGGCAGACTTTCAACAAGGAAACGTTCCTCAGAGATTCTGGTTGGTTATTTGAGTTCCTGTTGTCTTTCTATCATCTGGAACCAGTCTGCCCATTCTCCTCTGACCTCTCGCATCAACAAGGCATTTTCGTCCACACAACTGACCGCTCACTGGATATTTCCTCTTTTTCGGACCGCTCTCTGTAAACCCTAGAGATGGTTGTGTGTGAAAATCCCAGCAGATCAGCAGTTTCTGAAATACTCAGACCAGCCCGTCTGGCACCAACAACCACGCCACGTTCAAAGTCCATTAAATCCTCTTTCTTCCCCGTTCTGATGCTCGGTCTGCACTTCAGCAAGTCGTCTCAACCACCTCTACATGCCTAAATGCAGTGAGTTGTGACTGTGTGATTGGCTGATCAGCTATTTGTGTTAAGAAGCAACTGAACCTAATATAGTGGCCAGTGAGTGAATATGAAAACACCAGGTACTCTTTATAATGTGTACGTCAGATTCATGTTGTGCTCTTAAACTGCAGAACTGATCTCCACCTTTCAGCTCTTGACTGTGTGCAGATTCTGTCCTTACCTAAGAGCAGATCCCCAATACGGACACACTGGTGAATGTCAGAGTCTTCATGAAAGCTGTAAAAGTGGGGTTTAAGAAGATTTCTGCTGAAGATTTCTTTCTTCTGGTTGGTGAACGAGTGTTTTTCTTTGTCTACCATCTTGGGGATGGCTCTATTTGTTACGACAGGGAGGAGTAAAAGGAGTACAAATTTATCATTAATAAAGTATTTTTATACTTTTAATGAAGTCCTATGTATACGAACCAACCTCCACAATATGGTCGGTGCCCCCCCGGAACAGAAAACCCCTCAAACTAATGCACTGTTTATTTTTGTGTCCCTGCCTAATTAGGCATCCGAATCAAAAACCATTCCCCCTTTTGTCCCCTGACTGGGCACCACCAGCGCACATTTGAAACTCTGTGCACAAACAGACGTCCACACGTTGGCCTGCCTGCCGTCCTTCTCCTCCATTGTTTACTTTTGAGCCTGAAGCTTTGCACTTGATTTTTTAATTAGCTGTGCTTTGGAGTGGCGTCGTTTTTTTTTTGTTGTTTTTTTTTTTTTTTTTTTGGTCGAGGGTCTAATTGGTTAGTGGAGGCCCCTTTTTTGTGATTGGACGCAGAGACGGATTGTCCCTCGAAGGCAGGGGTGTTTAGTGAAGGTCAAGGTGAAGGGGTGGGAGCAGGGTTGCGAGAGGTCGCGAGGCTGCAGAGTTCTTGTGTGAACGCAGGGGCACGGTGAAAAGGCCTGATTGGACAGGTTCTCTTCAGCCCCTAATCAACCGAGAGAGGCGGAAGCATGCAGCTGTCGCTCACACAACGGAGAGGAGTGGCACTCTTTGTGTGCTGGTGTGTGTGTGTGTGTCGGGGGGTTAGTGATTAGAGTTTTTCTCTTTATGTGAATGCAGGGATGTGTCATGCTCTTCACTGTTCAAGTGAGGCCTGATTCCTGTTCCTTTCTGCTGCAGTGTCTGTTGGATCACTTCTAAAAGTCTTACGAGGCTGCTTGTCTCTATAGTAATCTGACTTTGGGTAAAGATGTCCCTGGGTGTGTGCACAAATGCACGAGTGTGTAAACGTGCATGCGTCTGTCAAGCCTCTAAAACGCTTGTGAGCGTGGCTCCTCATTAGGCCCTGAAAGGCCTTAATTGGACTTAATTGGAACCCACTCTTTCAGTGGTGAGCGAAAAAAACGCAATGCAGAAATAACAAGGGTTATTCACCCTTCACCACGCGGCCAGCGTTCAGCTTTCACCTCACTCCGTCTCTCCTTCAGCGAGCGGCCTTCTTTCTGTGGCCTCTGCCTGCAGTGGGTACTTAACAATTGCTTTAATGTGCATGGAAACAGGCTGGAGTGTGTGTGTGTGTGTGTGTGTGTGTGTGTGTGTGTGCGTTGTCCAGGTATAATGTGGCTCATAGTGAGAGTGTGTACCTGCGCTTCCTGTGATGACTCAGAAAGACCACAAGTCTCTGATGAATGTTGGCGTTGATGGGGAACACCTGGCAATCTGAAGACTGCCCCGCCCCGACACACACACACACACACACACACACACACACACACACACACACACACACACACATTAACTCACTCACTGATGGGGTGGGTTTGTTTTTGTACACTGCAGTGGATCAGACACAGTGTTTTTAAACACTTTGTCCACTCACTGTCCACTCTATTAGACACTCCTACCTTGTCGGTCCACCTTGTAGATGTAAAGTCAGAGACGACAGCTCATCTGCTGCTGCACAGTTTGTGTTGGTCATCCTCTAGTCCTTCATCAGTGGTCACAGGACGCTGCCCACAGGACACTGTTGGCTGGATATTTTTGGTCGGTGGACTGTTCTCAGTCCAGCAGCACTGCTGTGTCTGATCCACTCGTACCAGCGCAACACACACTAGCACACCACCACCACCACATCAGCGTCACTGCAGTGCTGAGAATGACCCACCGCCCAAACAGTACCTGCTCTGTGAGGGTCCATGGGGGTCCTGACCACTGAAGAACAGGGTAACAGAGTATCAGAGAAACAGATGGACTACAGTCTGTAACTGAACTACAAAGTGAGCATAGAAACAAGGAGGTGGTCAGAATGTTATGATCGGTGTGTGTGTGTAGTTTTTTTAAACCCTTCAAATATTAATTTAAGGGTGACTTTCAGTTCTGATGTATCAGCAAGTATTCTAAGCCTGTAAACAGTAAGTGGAGCTGATATATATATATATACACACACACGCACACACACATACCTAAGCATGTAAATACACCTGTTAAAAACCATTTAGTAACCATTCAGGATGTTTTTATATGTAAAATCACTAGAACAAATACAAATAAACCTTTAAATACATGTAATATTAAAAGTAGCACAAATACATTAGTTGACACCTTGTGAGCTCGTTTGAAGAACGAATGGTTCCAGATTTACATTTACGGCATTTGGCTGACGCTCTTATCCAGAGCGACTTACAATTTGATCATTTTACACAGGCAGGCCAAGGCGGTGTTAGGAGTCTTGCCCAAGGACTCTTATTGGTATAGTGTGGGGTGTTTACCCAGGTGGGGATTGAACCCCAGTCTACAGCGCAGAAGGCAGAGGTGTTAACCACTACACTATCCCAACCACAGATTTCTCCTCCACCCGCTACACGAAGTATTGATTAGCTAAAACAGTAATTGGATGTTTTGAATTGGATGCAAATAATGCTCATGTCCCACAAGGAGAGGTTTGGAAATGGTTAAAAGAACACGGTGCACATAAAAAACATAAAATCACGTGTTTCTGTGTAAATAAATGCTTAGTCTCCAAATCAATCAGTGTGTAAATACACGTTTCTTAGTTGCATAAAACCATTGCACCCCCTCCACTCTGACATTGTACAAAAACACGAGCGCGTCGCTCTGTGGGCAGAACTCGGACTGTTGCTGTCACACTGATGAATGGTTGGCTGAAAAGTTTGCCATCCTGAAAGAGCAGAGAGCCACTGAAGGGTGTGAGTGAGTGAGTGAGTGAGTGAGTGAGTGAGTGAGTGAGTGAGTGAGTGAGTGAGTGAGTGAGTGAGTGAGTGACTGAGTGAGTGAGTGGGTGGTTGTGTGTATTAGGGTACAGTGCCTTTATGTAAGCTCTGTTTGCAGAGTCTGGGTGGGGTGGGGGGGGGGGGGGGGGGGGGGGGGGTGGCAGTGCGTATGTACCATCAGATCAGAATGACTAGGCAAACAAACAAGCCTGGCTATTGATGAGCGTCAGGCATGGAATATGCACGCTGTATTCAAAGTGCCCAGCCAGAGAGCCAAGCGAATCTGTCAAAGACTCCATTATACAGCATCCAAACAGAGCAGGCCTCTCCTCAATGGCCTTATTAATGGCACAATGTCAAGGGGAGCCATGGCAATAATGGCAGATGATTTGGGCTTTGTGAGGTTATCACAGGAGATCAGTTAGAACAGATGATTTGCCCTTTTGTGGAGTTATCAGTGGGGATCGAAGTGTAGCGGTTTGTGAGGGATTGTGGCCTGTGTGTGTGTGTGTGTGTGTGGCACGCAGCCAGCAGGAGGTGTGTGGCGCCTGCGTGTGTCTTTGTTTGTTTTCTCCCTCCTTTTCAGGGAAAGTGAAGGGGAGGAGCCACGTGTCCACCGTCCAACAACACAGTTCACTCGGGGGTGCCAAAAAATACCCCCACATCCCCCCACCCATACAAATCCCTCACAAAGGGACCACAGCAGAGTTCAAATGTTGATACAACCCATCTTACTTTTACATGTTTTACAATTGTTTTCTTTATTTGAACGGTTTACTGTGTATAACTTTACAGATTTCAGTTCCAAAAAAAAACAGAAAAATATGTGAAATGCTTCATAAATTCACTTTTACCTGTACCAGGTACCTTAGACCATTTATGAATATCAGTTTTTATGAATATCAGGGGGGTTGTGGTCTTTTTTTGTAAATATTTGCTCATTCATATGCCAGCCACATGTGCTAACAAAGTTGGGACAGGAATATATCTACCGCTATGTTGCTTCACATGTATTTTTAACAAATATTAATAATCATTTCATCCGTTTTTGGAAGTTTACCATTCCTCCTTTATACGGATCATCGTTCAATTGGAGTGCGAATTCAGGTGGATACATTTTTAAAAGAATCCCAAAACTAAATAACTTAATAATATGTGCAATAACATCTCCTTTTATCATATCTACAGAAAGGAGCTCAATTCCAAACATATGTTACAGTCACTGGCGTTGTATGAATGTGGTGTAACACCAGTGACGCTGACTCCAGTGACCTTCTGGTTAAAACTGAGGAT
Source organism: Pygocentrus nattereri (assembly GCF_015220715.1). Taxonomy (NCBI): domain Eukaryota; kingdom Metazoa; phylum Chordata; class Actinopteri; order Characiformes; family Serrasalmidae; genus Pygocentrus; species Pygocentrus nattereri. The sequence continues at coordinate 53,349,375 of NC_051211.1, forward strand.
TTTGTAATTTGGCTGACTCATTGGTCGTCAGGTGACCTTGTGCAACTACTTAAAATCAGTAATAAAATGATATTTATGGCATTATTTTGACAATATTTTAATTATTCGGCCATTAAAGCAGATACCACTGTTGATACATAGTAGTCATCAGCTGCCTGATAAACAAAATTATTAAAATTAATGAAATATAATGAGTGAGTAAGAACTCATCTTCTCATGCCTTGAGATGCTTCTTCTCTGATGAGCCTCGACCCAAAGAAGCAGAAGATGCTGCGTTCGAATGTAAAATAAGAGTCCTGATAACACCAGCGACCAAAATCTCTGAGACAAATGAATTTCTTTTTAAAATAAAATACATATTTATTCAATGTAATATAAGGGTAATGATATAAAAAGGTAAACATGAATCTGTTTTATACAGATTTCTAAGTTAAACCTTTTAAAATATTGTTTTCTATTAAAAATTGTTTCTTGAATGTTTAAAGTTGGTTTTGTGACGACTTTTGTAACAAAAGAAAATCTGAGAATCAGAAGGTAACGGTGTTATTTAATCTTAGGTCAACTGTGTAAATGTACATATTGACTTTTGGAGCTGATATTTTAAGCTTCTTTTCCAGTCCTGCAACCTTTGTGACATGGTTTCCTCTCCAAATGGAGAAGGACCCATACAAGTCATCAGGTGTGCAATCATCAGGTGTGCCTTCGTTGTCATACTTTGCACTTCCACAGTCCAGCACCCACACGCTCTGATCAGGCAGCCATGCTGTAGTAACATCTGCAGAAAGTAGCATTTTATCACACTGAAGTTAACATTGACGTTCCTGAAAAAGACGTCATCTAGAAGGCAGCATGTGTCGCACCAAATTGTATATGTATCTTTCAGTGTTATTGGCGCAATCCCAGATGTAAAAGTGACTCATGGCATGGGTGCTAATACACCCTCATACCATGATAGTCACTCGCTTTTGAACTTTACACTGGTAACAATGTGGATGGTCCTTATTTTCATTAGCCTCAAGAACACAATGTCCGTTATTTCCACAAAAAATCTGAATGATTGACTGGTTAGACCACAATACATGTTTCCATCAAACCTCAGTCCATTTCAGACGAGCTTGAGTCTGGAGAGTTTGGTGGCTTTTCAGACATTAACCTAGGGCTTCTGCTGTGTCTTAACGTGCATTTGTGGATGTAGCAGCAAACGGTTTTTATTGACAATGGTTTGCCAAAGTATTCTTAAGCCCATGCGGTGACATCCATCACAGAAGCATGTCACTTTTTCATGTAGTGCTGTCTGACGGGTTGAAGGTCATGGGCATTTAGTTATTTTTGCCCTTGTTATTTATGCACAGAGATTTATTTGGAATTCCTGAACCTGTTGGTGGCATAATGCACTGTAGAGGGTGAAGCACCAAAAATCCTTGCAATCACACATTGAGGAATGTTGCGTTAAACTGTTTTCGACCCATCCTCGCTTATTGTATCACCTGTTTGAGATGTTTTCTGAACATTATACAATGTTCCTAGATTTAAACTGCCCATCCCAACTTTTTTGGAACGTGTTGCAGGCATTAATTTCAAAATGAATGTATATTTAGAAAAGATAACAATGATGTTTATAAGATAAAACATTAAATATCTTGTCTTTATACTGTTATACATGGAGAAGTGGATTATTTTGTGGCTGTTTTCATTTTTAATTTGCATTTCATGTGCTGTCCTAATATTTTTGGAGTAGAAGGCTTTACACTTTGACTGGTTATCTGGTCATTCACAGTTATAGTAGTAATAATAAGGCGAGGATCAAAGGGCTCTGATAATCTAATGATAATGTTAAAGATCCAGAGGTATCTATACTTTACAAGCTATAGGTACAGTGGAAACTTCTTAATCTTAAAGTTATGACTCTACTCTGAACATCCTAAACAAATCTCAGATAGTCCAAGTGAGTCTTGTATAATGAAAGTGTAGTCATGTGTTCCAAAAATGTTTTTTTTTTTTTTTTGTCAAAATAACACACTTTTGTCACATTCCTCAATGAGTTTTAATCAAGGCTCCCAAAGTTACCATATCCAGAGCCCCTCAAGGGATGAGTGATGTATCAAGTGTGTACTTGATACAATGTGGTGAGCACCTAATACTTTGGGATAAGCACCAGATGCTATCAGGTGAGCAGCAGATACAGATGGGGTAATTTCTTTTTTGATTCAATATTGTGCAATATAGTATTTGCTGCTTACCTGATATTATCAGGTGCTCACCACTGAGTATCAGGTAGACACTTGATAGTATCATGTGCTCACCGCATAGTATTGGGTGCTCACCACTTAGTATCGAGTGCTCATCACAGTATCTGGTGCTCATTACATAGTATTGGGTGCTCACCACTTAGTATCAAGTACATGTCTGTTAGTATTATGTGCTCACCATTTAGTATTGGGTGTTTGCCATGTAGTAGCTAGTGCTCACCACATAGTATTGGGTGCTCAACACTTAGTATGAAGTATACATTTGATAGTATCCTGTGCTCACCATTTAGTATTAGGTGCTTGTCATGTATTAGCTGGTGCTCACCACTTAGTATCAGGTACATACTTGATAGTATATCTGGTGCTCACCACATAGTATGTGGTGCTTGCCATGTAGTAACTGGTGCTCACCACATAGTATTGGGTGCTCACCACTTAGTATCAGGTACACACATTTGAGGTGTATCTTGTGCTCACCACTTAGTATTGAGTGCTCACCACAGTATCTGGTGCTCATCAGATTTTTACCTAAAAAAAAGTCCCTTGTTGGGCTCCGTACCACATTAAGTGACCCTTATTAGTCTAAATTTCACCTCCACATTTAACCCATCCATGAAGTGAAACACCACATACACTCTAGTGAACACACACTAGGGGGCAGTGAGCACACTTGCCCGGAGCGGTGGGCAGCCCAATCCACAGCGCCTGGGGAGCAGTTGGGGGTTAGGTGTCTTGCTCAAGGACACCTCAGTCATGCGCTTTCGGCTCTGGGGATCGAACCGGCAACCTTCCGGTCACGAGGCTGGTTCCCTAACCTCCAGCCCATGACTGCCCCAACCTGCCCCAACTAACACAGAATGATTAACTCTATTAATCTTTATTAACAGCGACTCGCGTCTTGCATGTTGCTGTGATGGAATTCATGATTGCAGCCCTCTCAGTTTGGCCATGCGGTCAGTTTATCAGTTTTGGTTTGAGGAGAAAAACCGTAGGAGGAAGAAATTCATGCTGAACAGCATCTGCGTCTACTAACCCAGAAGAGTGGAGTGGAGGAGATGATGGGATATGAAAGCTCATCACAGTAGCAAGTGATGTTTGAGCTGAGCGTCTCAGGCGCAGCCTTTCTCCCAGCTTCAGTCACCGCATAGCCCTGATGCTTTAACATACAGTGGTTCTGGTGCTACTGGACAAACATGCTTTGTTGATTTTCTGAGTGAAAATAAGTGAACACATCCTCTGAACACACTTATGTATTATTTGCTGAATTTAACATAAAAAAATGAACTATGGCGTGTGCAAAAGTCAAACGCAGACGAATCAGACGCTTATTGTCAAAGGCTTGGGCGAAACTTGTGGTCGAGAAACAGGCAGAGGTCAAATCCAAAAAAAAAAAATCAAAACAATCAGACAACCAAATCCAAAGGGACAGAGACAAGCAGTTAATGTCGAAAAATTCGAGGCAGAAAAAACAGGAACAAGAAGGCAATCAGAAAAACGTAAAGCAGCTCAAACCGAAGCAACTCCTCATGGAGTAACTCGTCTAAAAGGCCAGGCTTTATACTAAACCTAACTAGACACATGACAGAACAGGTGTACCCGACTAGTATTCAGGAGAAGGAGGTCGATGATTGGAGCGCTGAGAAGACTCATCGCTCATGTGATCCCCCAGAGGGTTCTGGGAGATGGAGTTTGAGAGCGTCTCAGAGCCGGAGGGATGCGTGGCAATACGTTTTATTTTTTTCCCAATATGTTAAACGCAGCAAATAAATAACTAACGTGCAGTTACATTAAATTTGTTACCTCGTGTTACGTTGTCAGGAGGTGTTGACGTAGAAAATCAGCAAAACCAAGTTGCTAGAAAACAACATCTTCTTCATTTGCAAAAACCTTGAAATAGGTGTTTGCCATTGTTTTCATTTGCTTACCTCTTGGTTCTTGTTCAACCCCTGAAAATTCCAGGCTAAGCCTTGAATGCAAACTGGCTGAGCTATTCTGAAGTTATAGAAGTGTGTAATAAAATTACAACTAAACTAAACTGGTGAAATAAATGATTCAATTAATCAATGAATCAATGAATCAATCAATCAATCAATCAATCAACCTGTGCTTAAACATGGAGTACATTGAGTAACGCTGGGGAGTGATGATGAGGCGGACGCATTTGCTGAGAGAAATGAGATTTATTAGGGACAAATCCATAATCAGGGTCTAAACAGTCCAGGGTCAAAGAGCCAACACGGAGAGAACGAGGGACAGACATGACAAAAAGGAACACAGGCTAAACACAAAAACAGAGAACAGGAAATACCACAGAGGCCAGAAGATACAACACTACACAATACAATGACCAGCAAACAACTAGGGAAAAACACAGGGCTTAAATACTAGAACAGGGTAACAAGATACAGGTGGTTAACAAGAGGATTAACAAGACACAGGTGAGAACAATCAATGGCAGGGTCTGGAAACAAGGGGGCAGGACAGGGAAGAATCAAAACAAGGAAGCACATGCACAGGACCAAAGGAAAACAAAAGCACATGGAGGACTGGGAGGGGCCAATCGTGACACATTGATGGAGACCCTCATTTACAAGGTAGCTGAGCAATAACGAAATCAGGGTTTGGGATGCTGGGTACTAAAAAATAAATGTCACAATAAAATACTAAAAATCATAAAGGTACAATTTAAAAATAAGCAGATACCACCAGGTAAACCGTTAAATCGATAAACCATTCAAATTACAACATAGGAACTTAACGAGTAACAGGTGCGATATGGATAAAATACACAGAAGCACAGATTAAATTAGTGAAATATAAGAAATAGAAAATGTAAGGCCATGAATTGATAATAATAAATAAAATCAAAAGTAATAAAATAAACAAGATGAATTAAAAGAAGAACAGAAAATAAAGAAGTAATAAAGTAAAAAAGGAAAAGGAAAAAGTAAAACAGTATCTAAAACATATCAAAATTCCTGGTAAAAGTTCGGTAAAATCATATAAAGCCGCTGCAGGCTGTGTGGGGGTGGTTTGGGACTAAGTGACGGAAGCTTAACCTTTAAGCCTGTTTGTTCCAAACCAGGTCACACGCTAAAAGTGGGCCAGCCCACCCTATAGGAGTCATATGGAAGCCCTGAAGTGACTATGGAAAAATGACACACCCAGGATGAGCCACTAGCTTTTTCCTTTTGCTTTGATCTTAGCTCATCTGTTCTAAACCCTCACTACAATACGACTACAGAGAACTGTTCTACTGAGTATAATGGAAAAGACCATCCTGTGAGCCCAGTCATGTCCACAAAGCACCCTGTGAATGTAAAGAAGGTGAGCAAGGAACCCACTGAAAACCACAGACAACATTATGTATGTATTCTGACCGCCTCCTCGTTTCTACGCTCACTGTCCACTTTATCAGCTCCACTTACTGTATAGCTGCACTCTGTAGTTCTACAGTTACAGACTGTAGTCCATCTGTTTCTCTGATACTCTGTTACCCTGTTCTTCAGTGGTCAGGACCCCCATGGACCCTCACAGAGCAGGTACTATTTGGGTGGTGGATCATTCTCAGCACTGCAGTAACACTGGTGGTGTGTTAGTGTGTGTTGCGCTGGTGCGAGTGGATCAGACACAGCAGTGCTGCTGGAGGTTTTAACACTGTGTCCACTCACTGTCCACTCTATTAGACACTCCTACCTTGTCGGTCCACCTTGTAGATGTAAAGTCAGAGACGACGGCTCATCTGCTGCTGCACAGTTTGTGCTGGTCATCCTCTAGTCCTTCATCGGTGGTCACAGGACTCTGTTGGCTGGATATTTTTGGTTGGTGGACTATTCTCAGCCCAGCAGTGACCCTGAGATGTTTAAAAACTCTGATCCACTCAGACCACCACCCAAATAATACCTGCTCTGTGAGGGTCCATGGGGGTCCTGACCACTGAAGAACAGGGTAACAGAGTATCAGAGAAACAGATGGACTACAGTCTGTAACTGTAGAACTACAGAGTGCAGCTATACAGTAAGTGGAGCTGATAAGATGGACAACGAACGTAGAAACAAGGAGGTGGTCAGGATGTTATGCCTGACCGGTGTATAACACATAAACATACATGTAGTTGTTTTTGGGGTTTTTTGTGTTGGCGGTGTTGTTGTTGCTGTGCTTATGATAGTCCGTTTAACTGGCTTATATGATAAACCAACCTTTTAATAAGAGCACAAAACAACACAAAATAGGTTAAAGAGAAAGAGAGCAACGTTCCTCCAGCAGAGAAAAGGGGTCAGAGCCTCCATAATGCTGAATATGTCCTTGTTAGTGGAGCCCTGGACGGCGATTTCTATATATAATGATGAGCAACAACAAAGCTATAGGATTAAGCGCGGATAACAAACAACGCAAAATGGCCCCAATAACACAAAGAGGGCTCTGTGTGTGAGGGCCTGTTGTTCTGTTTGTGAGGGTGCATTGCATGTATGTGTAAGTGTATGTGTTTGTGTGCACATATGCACATAAATAGCACGTTTGCATGGGCATCTACTCTTGATACCCCCAGAAGATACAGTGGCATGGCCCAAAGTGAGATGGGCCAAATATCAATAGTGAACACAGCCCTCAGTAGGAAAAATCTGTCAAGTTTGTTCTCTTTCACAGCTTTTCACAGTAGCCATAAAATCTTTTCAGCCTGTTTTGGAGCCTCGTCAGTTGTTTATTGTGTCAGTTGTGCATGAGTGTTCACCCACATGGAAAAAAAAATCCACTCACCGGCCACTTTATTAGGTACTTGCTAGTAAAAGGCTGGACCCCCTTTTGCCTTCAGAACTGTCTTAATTCTTCGTGTCAGACTTTCAACAAGGTGCTGGAAACGTTCCTCAGAGATTCTGGTTGGTTATTTGAGTTCCTGTTGTCTTTCTATCATCTGGAACCAGTCTGCCCATTCTCCTCTGACCTCTTGCATCAACAAGGCATTTTCATCCACACAACTGACCGCTCACTGGATATTTCCTCTTTTTCGGACCGTTCTCTGTAAACCCTAGAGATGGTTGTGTGTGAAAATCCCAGCAGATCAGCAGTTTCTGAAATACTCAGACCAGCCCGTCTGGCACCAACAGCCACGCCACGTTCAAAGCCCCTTAAATCCCCTTTCTTCCCCGTTCTGATGCTCGGTCTGCACTTCAGCAAGTCGTCTTGACCACCTCTACAGGCCTAAATGCATTGAGCTGCGGCCGTGTGATTGGCTGATTAGCTATTTGTGTTAAGAAGCAACTGAACATCATTGTCCATCTTATCAGCTCCACTTACTGTATAGCTGCACTCTGTAGTTCTACAGTTACAGACTGTAGTCCATCTGTTTCTCTGATACTCTGTTACCCTGTTCTTCAGTGGTCAGGACCCCCATAGACCCTCAAAGAGCAGGTACTATTTGGGTGGTGGATCATTCTCAGCACTGCAGTAACACTGATGTGGTGGTGGTGTGTTAGTGTGTGTTGTGCTGGTACAAGTGGATCAGACACAGCAGTGCTGCTGGAGTTGTTAACACTGTGTTCACTCACTGTCCACTCTGTTAGACACTCCTACCTTGTCGGTCCACCTTGTAGATGTAAAGTCAGAGACGACAGCTCATCTGCTGCTGCGGTTTGTGTTGGTCGTCCTCTGGTCCTTCGTCAGTGGTCACAGGACGCTGTTGGCTGGAAATTTATGCTGGTGCACTATTCTCAGAGTGTTTAAAACCTCCAGTAACACTGCTGTGTCTGATCCACTCAGACCAGCGCAACACACACTAACACAGCACCACCACGTCAGTGTTACTGCAGTGCTGAGAATGATCCACCACCCAAATAGTAATGTGCGTTATTACATATTTTCAAATCTATTTGATAAACATATTTTTACCAACACTTCTTAATTTTTCTGCCCAGTGACTGTTGGGATAGGCTCCAGCTCCCCCAGAAGGATAAGCGACTAAGAAAGTGTGTGTGTGTGTGTGTGTGTGTGTGTGTGTGTGTGTGTGTGTGTGTGTGTGTGTGTGTGTGTGCGTGCATGTTAAGAAATGCTTATCTTTCTATGATGTGTTTCCACGTGCACCATGTTCCCATACATTTTTAAATACATATACATTAAAACGCATTTCAAATATATAAAAATACATGTCCATATATTTTTTTTCCATATGGGTGATTTGAAAAACAATCTGCAGTTGTCTGTTTCGTTCGTGTTTGCACAGGGGTGTGAATTGTTTTTCACAGCAGGGGGTTCTCACCCCTCCCCTTTCAGTCCTCATTGCTCACCAGCAGCTCAGCACAGAGTCACAACATTTCACAAGCAGAGAGACAACAGAGTCCTAGTTCGTCCGATCACAGTTACAGAGAAAAACATTTTATTTGATTATATTCGCAAAAAACATCTAACACTTTCTATGAATGTTACAAGAACTATAAACAGATTTATAACATGTTCTAATGCATTCATAAAGAATTATAAACATGGTTATACATATTTATAAGAATTACTTACACAGAATTACACTTTATAGTCATGTTTATTGTACATTATAAATTGTTATTCTGTCAGTGCCAAAAGTGAAGTAAAGACTCGTACAATGTATTTTTACGCCCTTCACTCTGTGTCATCACTACACTACAGTACAGTAAGTCTAATTTCTGCTGGCGTTCTATTGGATATGCAGTGTTAAGTCAGTGCCGGGCTAACGGTGGTGCACATTCACAGTGGTGAACATTGACTTTCCCACATTGGGTGAAACTCTGATGTTGATCTAGTCTAAACTCTGACATTTGAAGCCTGTAATGAGCTTTATTGTGTTTTAGTGTTTCAGTAAATCCTTCACTCTTAACCCTGGAGGAGGCTTTAGTCCAGTACACTTCACTTTACTTAGAGCGGACAAATACAGCTTATGAGCTCTTATAATCTGTTATGAACAGCACTTATAATGCATTATGTTACCAATTCATAATGCATAATAAGTATGGCTATAACGTGTAATGCCTTTTTATAAACATTTATAGCCATGTTTATGATGCCTTATGAATGCATTATAACATGTTATGAATGTGTTTATAGATGCTTACAAACATGACATTCATAGAAAGTGTTGCCAAAAGTTAATTTCCATTCTGCAGCATAATAAAAACTAGAAGCCCAGCAGAAAGAGGTGAACCAAGAAAGTACTCCACATTTTCACTCTTTCTCAGCTGCGAAGGAAAACCCCCTGAGCTGAACCGAGACGTGGTTAAAAGAGCAGGCGGAACGAAATGAGAGAGTCGGGCAGAGGTTGTGTGTAGATTTAGGCTGGTGGTCCGAGAGTCCATAGACGAGCAGTGACTCTGTTAGAGATGGGGAAAACAAAAGGAGGTGAAAAGGTGCATCACCCCTCTCTCAGTTACGTTTGCTCGCATTACAAGTCTCATTGTCTCTCTCTCTCTCTCCCTCTCTCTCTCTCTCTCTCTCTCTCTCTCTCTCTCTCTCTCTCTCTCCTTCTCTCTCTATCTCTCTCCTTCTCTCTCTCCCTCTCCCTCTTTCTCTCCCTCTCTCTTCTCTCTCTCCCTCTCTCTCCCTCTCTCTCTTCTCTCTCTTCTTCTTCTCTCCCTCTCTCTCTCTCTCACTCTCTGTCTCTCTCTATCTCTCTCTCTCCCCCTTTGCTCCTCTTCTCTCTCTCCCTCGCTCTCTTTCTCTCCCTCTCTTTCTTTCTCTCTCCCTCTTCTCTCCCTCTCTCTCTCTCTTTCTCTCCCTCTCTTTTTCTCTCTCCCTCTCTCTCTTTCTCTCCCTCTCTTTCTTTTTCTATCTCTCTTCTCTCCTCTCTCTCTCTCTCTCCCTCTCTCTCTCTCTCTCTCTCCTTCTCTCTCTATCTCTCTCCTTCTCTCTCTCCCTCTCCCTCTCTTTCTCTCCCTCTCTTTCTCTCCTTGTACTTCTACTCTTGATTAACATTTTCTGCTAGGCTTCACACCAAAAGGCCCAACCTGTGCGCCGAGAAGCCCTGGGTGGGAAAAAAAAGCCGTCAGCCGCTGGAGTGGAATCAGATAAGGCTATCAGGCAGGAGGATTTAGGCTTACGCCTTTGTGCCCCCCCCCAACCCGCCTGTGCTTCCTCCCTCAATCTCTCACTCCACTGCACCTTTTGTTCTCCTGATTCCCTGACAGAAAGCCCCCCCAACACACACACACACACACGTAGACACACACATACACAACCTGGTAGCAGGCCAGGAGAAAAGAGACAAGCTTATTATGGAAAGAGGAAGAGCCACAGACAACGACAAGAGTGAAAGCTCAGTCAAGCACTGTTGACTTTTTTTGTGCTATATTTCAAATACAGAGTAAACACAGTCTACAGTTTGGAATGCTGTTCTAAAATAAGGCAATTAGCCACTTGAGGCTGTGAGTTACAGTGATTTTATCACAGGTGAGGGTGCACGTGATAATATCACTGTAAAGCAGAGCCTCAAGTGGCTTGTTGCTTTTATAAAACAGCAGGCCACATTAAAAATACAGAATTATCGTTATTATTAATAATATATGAGATAAACAATATTTCCCCCAAGAAACGTAATTCGTTTTGAGTATGTTATTGTTGCCAAGTAACCATGGACTGCCAAGTGTGTAACACATAATAATATAGCAGTGTTTACTGCAAACATCTTCACATTAAAAGTACTTATATTAGCAAACAGGGTGTGCACAATTCCACTGGACAAACAGGGCAGTGTTTATGTGCAGAACCCGAAACTTTAGTTTTATACACACTTAAAAAAACATCCTTCAAGAGTTCTTTAGCAAAGAAAATGGTTCTATAAAAACTATAAACACTCAAAGAGCCATTTGTATGATTAAAGGGTTCTTTGCATCATGAAAGGGTTCTTCAGACTGATAGAGAAAGAGCTGAAGATGGTGCCACTTCTATATAGCACCAAAATATGGTTTGTCTATTGTTACAATGTCAAGCTTGTAAGAACAGCAGAACCCTTTTTGGTGCTATATAGAACCCTTTTCAAAAAGGGTGTTGTATAGAACCATATACAACACATTGTCTATCAATCTGATGAGCCCTCAACTTTACAGGAGAAGGAAAATCTTTCAATGTAAGTCAATGGAACCATAATTTTGTCCAAGTAATTTTGGGCTGTTTCTTTTGGTCCGTCCATCATGAAATTGGCACACAATGTAAAGACCAAAAGGCTTTTTCAAATGATGTCCAAAACTTGAAAAACGACAAAAATGATGATACAAGCTTTTATTATATCCTTTGATGTGGAGACCATCAGAATTGTTGTTTGACCGTAATGCAAAGTTTTGGCCAGCACCTGTGCAGGAGGCATCCAGATGCAGGCTGCAGCAGAAGGCCCAAAGGCCTGGGGGGGGCAGCGATGTCTAGACACGACGTTAGAGGATCAGAGCCGGGCTGGAATGGGCTGATAAAGAGAAGGGACGTGACGGCGAAACGGAGAGGGAGAAAGAAAATGGAGAGCGGTCTCCATTCTCCATTCTCCCGGCTGAATCCCAATACGGATCAGTGCAATGATCCGAATACGTCCCTCCTTTCTCCTCCTCACTTTATGTGTGTGTGTCTGTCAGGCTAAACCCAGCCTCTGCTCTGGGACCGGCCACACGACACAGGGTCCAGAGCTCTGAGCCCGTCACAGCTATTTGCAAACAGATGCGCGTCTCAGGGCCGAGTGGGTTTTGATCAATCAAGCTTTAACAAGTCAAGTTGACTAGATGCGAATGTAGCGCTTTGCATGTGAAAGAGGGGAGGCCGAGGAAGGCCCCGCTTGATTAAGACTAAGCAGATAAATGGAAGATTGAAGCGGCCCCCTGCGATCAGGGAGCAGCCCTGTGGACCCGAGGCTTTAAATCCACACTGATAGCAACTCTGTCCACCCTATTCTTCTGCCTGCCCTGATGAATGGACTCATTATTCAGTGGATTCCCCTTCTCTCTCTCTCTGTCTTCTTTTCTCTCTCCCTCACACACTCTGTCTCTCTCATCTCCTCAACTGGAGTGGCAGCAGCTTAAACCAGGTCCCCTCCCTTCAATTCCCTCTTCCTCTCCTCTCATCCTCTTGTCCTCTCCCTTCCTCGCCTTTCTCCTCACTCATCTTCAGCTCTGTCGCTGAACTATTCATGACTGCCATCTGTGTTCTCGCTGCAGCATCAGGCTTGACCTGTACTTTAAAGAACGGACCCCGGCCACCGAAAAGGGTTGACTTACTGAAGCCGCCTGGCCTTAATCTGTGAATATCTGAAGTCAGTCTCATTGTAATTCATTGCACACACGACGCTGCCCATGCCACGTCTTCAGGATGGTGTTCTTCCAGCCCAGTACGTCGCACGTTTGATCCTATTTGTTTCCGTCTGACTCACACGCACAAAGTGCCACATGAGCTGAGTGAGCATGCTTGGCTGCGCCTCCTGCGTGTGGAGACACTGGCCATCATTGTCTTCTTAAAACTTCTTAAAACTATGCAGCAGTTAAAACACAAACTGCCCCTAATTTTGGGGCAGTTGTGGGCTAGAGAACCAGCCTAATTAAACCAGCCGTGCTGAATTTCCTTCGGGATCAATAAAGTATCTATCTATCTATCTATCTATCTATCTATCTATCTATCTATCTATCTATCTATCTATCTATCTATCTATCTATCTATCTATCCAGTTTGATCCCCTGAGCCAACAGTATGTAACTGAGATGCCCTTGAGCGAGGCACCTAACCCCCTACTGCTCCCCGTGGTGCTGTGGATAGGGCTGCCCATGGTTCCGGGCAGGTGTGCTCACTGCCCCCGAGTGTGTTTCTTCACTAGTGTGTATGTGGGGTTCCACTGCACTGATGGGTTAGAATGCGGAGGTGAAATTTCCCCAGTGTGGGACTAATAAACATCTCATAATCTTAGATACTTAATCTTAGCTCTGAAGTTCCAGAAAGGTCTTAAGAGTCCTGTGGCTGTTTCTCATCAGTCGTTGGTCAGTCTGATGGTAGAAATTGAAGGATTAAGCCAAAGTCCTTATAGGAAAGTAGCATTGTGGTAAATTATTTCCACTTCAGGCTTTTGTGCTTTGGAATGGGGGCAGCGATATAAACCCCAAACTTAAAGCCACATGTTTCAAAAGCGTATTTGAAATCAATAGTAAACTATGGCAAATGTGCATAAACAGTCCGTAGTGTTTGCCTCAATGCACGAATATAAATAAAGTAAACTTTTGGGTTTTCCTGGCTGCTCATACTGTATCTCCATACAAGCTGGGGCTTCTCCTGCTACTGGCTTTAAAAAGTTGATTGGCTTTTTCACTGAAGGGAATTTCAGTAATGCAGACGTCATGTTGGCATGTTACTACCAGTCCTTCTTTTTTCAACCAGTGAACTCTTAATTTCTCTGATTTTGCCCATAATGCAACTGTATTCAAATGTTTGTTGTTTTTATTAGTGTGACACCGATTAACCTCTCTCTCTCTCTCTCTCTCTCTCTCTCTCTCTCTCTCTCTCTCTCTCTCTCTCTCTTTCTTTCTCTCTCCATCTCCTTTCTCTCTCTCTCTCTCTCTCTCTGCCTCTCTCTCTCTGCCTCTCTCTCACTCTCTCTCTCTCCCTCTCTCTCTCACTGTCTATCTCTCTCTCTGTCTCTTTCTCTCTCTGTCTCTCTCTCTCTCTCTCTCTCTCTCTGTCTCTCTCTCTCTCTCTCTCTGTCTCTTTCTCTCTCTCTCTCTGTCTCTTTCTCTCTCTCTCTCTCTCTCTCTCTCTCTGTCTCTCTCTCTGTCTCTTTCTCTCTCCCCCTCTCTCTCTCTCTCTCTCTCTGTCTCTCTCTCTGTCTCTTTCTCTCTCCCCCTCTCTCTCTGGCTCTCTCTCTCTCTCCCTCTCTCTCTCTCTCTCTGGCTCTCTCTCTCTCTCCCTCTCTCTCTCTCTGGCCCTCTCTCTCTCTCTCTCTCTCTCTCTCTCTCCCTCTCTCTCTCTGTCTCTCTCTCTCTCTCTCTCTCTCTCTCTCGCTCTCTCTCTCCCTCTCTCTGTCTGAATGTTGGCAGTTGATTTTTTGGCCAAGTATTGCATTATTAATCCAGAGAAGCTTACAGTCTACAAAAGTGCTTTTG
>NC_051211.1:53368703-53378703 GCF_015220715.1 Pygocentrus nattereri
GTGATGGAATTTAACAGGATACACCCAGGATACATCTGCATCAAACTTAGTTCCTCTGACTAGCTCAAATAAAAACTACTTTTTAAAAATAGAAAATAAATAATTCTTGTTAAATTTTACTGAATTTATGTTTAGATAGATTTATTCTAAATGATAGATGGTGATTTTATGGGGACAGGCACACTTACTGCTGAGATAAATGATGGTGACTATTGCACAGTCTGTATATTATTAGAATACATGGAAATAAACAAAAATAAAGTAGAAAGCAACAAGAACATTTTATTTAAAAAGTAGTTGATGTCTTGTGAGCGAGTTTGAAGTGCATTGTTTAGGACTGTTTATGCCAGCAATAGGCAGGTGGTGGACTGTAACTGAGTAACTGAGTAAATCTAATTTGTTATTGTACTTTTACAAGTTTTTTTTCTGTATCTTTTTCCAGTCTAGGCGACTTTTTCCTTTCACTCCACTACATTTCAGAGTCTAATATCCGACTTTTTCCTCCTACATTTTGAGAAATCTGTCGTTCCTTTTGGTTTCTGTGTGTATAAAAACGTAACATGTCAAAATGAAAGAAGCGCAAAGCCAGAGCACCAATCAGGGCCCAGCGGTCACTTTGTTTAGAGCTGGTTTTGACCTGTTGGTCATACCGACCCAGTGCAGCACGCGGTTCAACGTCAGCGCAGCAGCGTAAAACTTTGGGAGAGTCTGTTCAACATAAATGATGAACTAACCTAACTTTGTGTAAATAGAGCTCAATATAGAAATATGTCCACATATGCAGTCGAGACTGACGCGGCTTTTTTCTGAATTTCTACAAACACCATTTCATTTTATAGTAAATGAGTTTGGGCTGGTTTATGTTTATGAACAGACGCCTACAGATCAACATAGTAAAGGAGCTCATCTGTGATCCTGAGTTTAAAGCCAGTTTTTATTCAACTTAAACTTGGAACTAAGTTGTAAATAAATCTGAAACTGAAACTTTGCTTGTGTGTAAAAAGTGATTTCAGAGCCACTCGGTTCTCCCTGATGGAAACTGTTTACCTTCAGTGTTTTGTGCTTCTGATCATTTTAATAGACGTCAGCGTCACTAATTAATGACGTTCTATTAAAAGACTGGTTTACCAAGAGAGACGCTGGAGGACTTTCACCTGAAATGAGTTCATGAAGCCAGTCTGGTTATAAAAATGATAACAGGACATCAGAGCCAGAATTACTCTTTTAGTACTTTTACTTTATACTTAAGTACATTTGAAGGGAAATACTTTAGTACTTTTACTCAAGTGGAGGTCTAAAGGGAGGAACTTCTACTTTTACTGGAGGAATATTTTATCTTGGGGGTCTCGACTTTAACTCAAGTACATGATTTGTGTACTTCGTCCATCTCTGGCAATAGGTCTGCCTGACCCTATAAAATCACCCTATGTCATTAACACAAATACAAATAAACATATTGTTGCTGTTGGAAGAAAACCTTGTATCTCCATTTTTGGCATTTTTCAGTTTTTGACATAATTTAAAAGTATCTGTTACTCTTTACATTGTTTGTAAATTTTATGATGAATGGCCTAAAAGAAATGACCCAAAATGTCAGGGGAAAAATTCTGGTTCCATTGACTTACATTGAAAGTAAAGTAGTTTTTTCCTTCTCCTGTAAAGTTACCATTTTGGAGATACAAGGTATCTTTCTTGGGGGGGGGGGAGGTTGTCTGTTCATCATGAAATCTACAAAAATTGAAAAACCTCCTTGTTTCTGCACTCATTGTCTGATCCACTCAGACCAGCGCAACACACACTAACACACCACCACCACGTCAGTGTTACTGCAGTGCTGAGAATGACCCACCACCCAAACAGTACCTGCTCTGTGAGGGTCCATGGGGGTCCTGACCACTGAAGAACAGGGTAACAGAGTATCAGAGAAACAGATGGACTACAGTCTGTAACTGTAGAACTACAGAGTGCAGCTATACAGTAAGTGGAGCTGATAAAATGGACAATGAGTGTAGAAACGAGGAGGTGGTCAGAATGTTACGCCTGATTGGAGTATAATATCATTGTATAATATAATTTGTAATATACTTATTGTATTTTTACTGTTCTTTCTGAGGAAAGACACAAATAGCTGTTTAATTGTAGTTGTAAGTCAGGTTCCTAGAACATTTGCACAGTACTGTACATTTGCCTGCGTCTGTAAGCGTGACTCTCGGCAATTGACCCGGTCCAGGCTGGGCGGTCAGTCTGCTGGCCTGAAGTCCATTTGAATGATGAGGCTTTGGGTTTGACTCTGGGTTATAGCCCATATGTCAGAGATTCCCACACACAGACTCTCTTTATTCTGGGCTTTTATGGGCCCTTAGCTGCTTCTACTGCACACTGGGGCCGACTGAGGGTCCCGCAGGTCATGTGAGAGTGTGGGTGCGCTTCTGTGACCGTTACCGTCTTATTTTATGTTTGGGTGATGGAGTAGGAAAGTGAGTCTGTAAGATCTGTGGTGTGTGTGTGTGTGTGTCTATGTGTGTGATCTAGGGTCATGCCACTCTGCTGATTTAGTGCACTGCCTGCTTTGTGAGTGTAGCTCTTTCACCGTTCTAGAAGACCAGCAATTAAACAAATGAAAAGGCACCAAAGACATTTCTATAGAACGGATACAATGGCGACTGTTGCATAGTTCAACCTTTATAATCAGCCTTCACTGAACCCTGATATTGGTTTGACCCTGGAGAAGTGCTGACTTGTGCTTGTTACAAGCAGAACTTAAAGGGAGAGATCTGAACCAGCCGCTCTATCTGCCATGCTTCCACAGCCGAGCATCTCCTGTCTGCTCGACCGCTCGCATTCTCCACTGGATTTAAATGTGTGCGTCATTTCTCAGTGTAAATAAGTGAACACAGAGAACAAAATTCAACACATTTTAATGCACAGTTTCTGATTTTATTACCGAATTTAACACGTTGGGGGAAAAAATAAAAACTAAAACTTAGAAAATAAACAGAAACTGGGCACGAAAGTTTTCAGGAAATTCATTTAGGCATTAGTAATTTCTTTTGGTCCGTTCATCATGAAATTTACACACCATGTATACGATGGTACTTTCAAATTATTGCAAAAGCTGAAAAATGTGTATACAGTACTGGTGTGAAAGTTTTAGGCATCTAAGCAAAGTTTTAACCAGTTGACCTCAGCAGTGAGTTCATCACAATATACATTAGAATATAGTCGTATTCATAATTCAAATAAACAGAAAAACAATAAAAAGCAACAAGAATTTCTCAGGTCCAAATTTTTCCTGGACACCTTCACAGCCGCCACAGAGACTCGTTAATATCATCAATTACATCATGAGCTCAATTTACTGAGCACTGATTGGTCAAACCAGGAGCTGCTTTTTAACTACATATAATACTGGACTTCCTCGAGGAGGAGCGGCTTGGAGATGGGTAAACAAACACGCTCACATCCAGAAAATCACATATATATATAGTCATTATTAATTAATATTCTATAAATTTTGTTTATTTAAATATTGGCACTTTTCTCAGCAAATAAACCCAAACTACACAAATAAATAGATTTTAAAAATTGTCTTGGGTGCCTCAGACTGTATCTCTATTTTTTTCAGAAATGGTCCAAAATGACTTTATTTTATGATTAAAATCCTTCGTCCATTTGCTTCCACTAAAATTTAATGTTTTTCTTTGTCCTGTGAAGCTTTTTGGAGACTACCAACGCCACACCCCTGTCCTACATATATCAAATTATGTATTCAAATGCTCAAAGCTATACGTACACACTGACATCCTCACGTGGGTCACATGACAAACCACCATCTTCACACAACAGTGGGTCCAAAGATAGAGCCTTGCATTCCCTACAACCTGTTGTTCATACTGCGCTGAATCTTCTAGACCAGGTCTGCCCAAAGTTGGGGTCATTTGCCCGCCTCATTTAGCCCGCCAGAAAGTTGCCTAACCCCCCTCCCAACTCCGTGAGCCACTGAGAGAAAACGCTTTACCACACAACTTCTTTTTCTTGCTTGTTTTTCATTTTAAAGTGTGTTTGAATCACCCTTGACACCACACAAGTGGCACAGACTGCAACACAGAAGAAACTAACAGCTCGCAGTTACAAACTAATTGAGTGTAGCAGGCGGTGATACATGGAGCACAAGAGATTAGAGACCCCCGATGTGAACAGAACCTTTTCACTTGTTTACTGGTGAGGCAAACTTTTGTCTTTGGACCCCAAGACAAAAAAGGGTCTGTTTTAGACCTTCACAGCTACCTTAATGTGCTCTTAGCAGTGTTTTTGTGGTGAGGGCTCAGGGCTCCAGACTAACTTCATCCCCAGACATTTCAAATGTTTCTGAGGAGCTTCAGCGGCAGGGTAAAGATGGTTTTATAGTAGTTCTTTGATTTTATAGAGCTGCTTCTACTGTATAGCACTTTGAGATTTGCTTTAAACGTAAAGTGTGTTACAAATAAAATGTATTAATAAAATGTATTATTATTATTATTATTATTATTAATTATTTTTCATGAATAAACTTAGTGTCTGTAAAACAATCATAAATAATGAATATATCAGCCATCCTTGGAGTAAGATTTCTTACTTTGCTTGTTGGAACTTTTTTATTATATTGTTGGAACTATTTATTAACATTTTATAATAAGTGGTATGATCATTTCATAATCACACCACTCAGCGCCTGCTGTCTTGTAAATACAGCGAATCTGTCTCATATGCCATGTAAATATGTAAATAGAAATACTTTTATACTTTAGTTTATTTCTCTTGTGTGTAGATTTATTTCTATTTTCTATTTTTCTACATAGTTTATGTGTAATTATGTCTTTCTACTGAAACACCGCAATTTCCCTCCAGGATCAATAATCTATCTATCTATCTATCTATCTATCTATCTATCTATCTATCTATCTATCTATCTATCTATCTATCTATCTATCTATCTATCTATCTATCTATCTATCTATCTATCTATTTGTCTACGTACCTACCTACACATAGAATATGACACTACAGACTAGTTGAACACTAGTTCAGTTATTTGTGATGGCTATAAATAATTCTTTATGATTACTGATTACAAGCTATTTCTGATTTTATTGCTAAAAGGTTCAGTATATATGTTTATATATATATATAATATATATATTGACTGAATGTACTCACTTTTTAGTATTAAACATAAATCTAAAAGCAGTTCATTACAAGGAACAAAATGATGTTTTAAAACATTTTCAAAAGAAAAATATAATGTAAGTGGAGTGGCTTCATTTGGAAGGTCAGTTCTTCAGGGTGGCTAGTAAGACTTTTTTTGGGACAGCTCTGGCACGGTTCGGAGAAAAGTTGGTCTGGAGCCCTGGGGACCGAGCAGTTTGTTACTTGTGAGTGCCCACAAGCTCCGTGCCAGACTCAGGAGCCATAAATCCAGGCTTTAATTGTGCTGATTCAGCGAGCTGACTCAGACAGACTCACTCAATTCAAAGGGAATCTGAAACAACAGTCTTTCTCTGTGTTTCTGTTTTTTGGCTGATGCTCTCTGGCCTTGTTTAAATCCTTTCCTCTACTCTGAATAACACGCAAGCCGCCAAAACTTGCTCATCGAAAACAACGCACGCTATTCTTACCCCCCAAAACTTTAAGTGGGTCACCCCCCTGCCCCCCCACCAAACACTGTCCTTACACACAGACACACGCACACTCTCATGTAACCCACTGTGCCCCACCCCAAACAAAAAACAAAAAAAAAACAAGACCGCCAAAATTTAACCCATTACGTAAGCGTGAGGTCTGCTGGGGTTGGCAGTGGCGGGCTTTTCTAAGGGGGGAGGGGTGGGACCCCAACAATAGAACTGGGTTACAGCTACCATTATCCCCCTCCCTGTCCCTGCAGGACCCTCGTTCAGGCCTGGCTATCCACACTGCAGCGCAATTAATGATCATTAGCTGGCCTGTCCTTCCTCATTTCCATCACACCCCCCCACTCTCGCTTGGGCCAGCGGGGGGTTTGGGGGGTCTCCAGAGCGTGTGCTGGGCCCGGTGGCTGAAGCGAGGCCGCCGTTCTCCTCCCGGCATGCTCTTGGTGAGGAGGAGGCTTGTTAGCAGCCGTCGTCGTGCCACACGCTGGACAGCAGAGCTCTGTTCCAAATGAATGGCTTGTGTCTCTGGGTAATTATCTGTGTGTGGGGTGAGTGTGTGTGTGTGTGCATGCATGTGTGTGTGTTTTTCAGTCAGCAAGTAGCCAAATTGCACTACAGAATGCCCCCAAAAATTCCCTCCCAGTACCCCCCCTCCCAAACTCTATGCACCGGGGCAGTTTTTATCGTTATAGTGGCGGGTCGGCCTTGTGTCCAGCATCTTTGTTTAGGGGAACAGGCCGCAATGAGCAACCACAATGGGCTCAGAACACTTTACCGTCAAAGCCAAACCACTCCACCCCCTCCCGAAAAACAGAAAACACCGCGTGAGCTGACCCCGCCAAAAAATTACGCGCCAAAAGCGGCATAAATTCATCTATCCCCATATGCCCTTACCAGCCACTACATCAGCCCCAAGCAAGCATCTCTTTAAAAGCTTGTTAACCGTTGTGTGTTGTTCACGTCTGTGGGACCCTTTTCAATGTTTACCAAAAGGCAAAATATTTCCGCCTCAGATTCTCGGTCTTTTCTCATTTTCTGTGAAGAACATATAAAATAACCCATTTTCAGGCTCTTCACTCTGTCCACACATTTATATTACACATGTGGTGTTGGGCTGAACCCATGGGGAGTAAAAGTGTGGAGGTGCTGTGTCCTTCACTCTGTGTCTCCTTCATGGCCTGCTGTTAGTGTGTGTGTGTGTGTGTGTGTGTGTGTGTGTGTGTGTGTGTGTGTGTGTGTGTGTGTGTGTGTGTGTGTGTGTGTGTGTGTGTGTGTGAGAGAGTGAGGGTGGGTGGACAACATGGACAGGCTGCTGACTGGCTACAGCTGCTAAAGAAGAACCCTACGCTAGACACTTGTAATATTTTAAACATCTGGTACTTTACATAACTTGTTATGGCTGTATTTAAAAAAAAAAAAACACACACAATAATGTGAGGAGTCCAAAAACATCAACACCACACAAGCAAAAATCATATAACATTTTAATTTGTCAATAACGTCCGTTGGTTTATTCAATAACACCTTATAGAATATTAATATCATAAACTTCACTCTTTAAAATGATGTTTTTTCCATGTTTTTTTATTAAATAAACCGGTTCTTGTCAGCGATTCGTTGTGTGGCCACCAGAGTCCCCGGTGTACTAGCCTTCGTCCACATGAACCACCTGCACCGTATTTCAGTTATCAGCCACTGCTTAAATACCCCGTCCTTTCAGCCAGGCAGTGCGACGTATTGCCAGTTCACTTGTGTTTGCATACGGAGCGTTTTGGAAAAACTACCTGTCCTGTGTTTCTGACTCTCTGCCTGGACTTTTGGATTTTTGCCTTTGCCTTTAGCCCCTGTGTTTTGGATGATTTTGGATGATTGGTTTTCTTCTACTATTAAACCTGCACATGGATCCTTCTTCAGTTCCTGAGTCTGTTGTGTCACAGTTCTGTATAGAACCATGAGCACTCAAGGAAAAGTTTGCATCATTAAACGGTTCTTCAGATTGATGGAAATTTTTTGGAAATGGTTCTATATAGCACCCAAAAGGGTTCTTCTTCGAACTTGTAACAACAGAAGTTTTTTGGTGCTATACAGAACCCTTTTCAAACAGGTTCTATGTAGAACCATATAGAACACATTCTCCATCAATCTGAAGAACCCTTTCACAATGCAGAAAAAACCCCTATGGAGCCCTGCGGGTGAGATCCCATATAAATAAAAACAATGTGTGGTCACACCTTATTAACGCATGGGAACGAGATCCTAGTGCCTGGCCATGACTTAGTATGATGTGGGAACAAGATTCTAATACATGGGCAGGACTCAGTAAGGCATGGGAAAGAGATCCTTATGCGTAGCCATGACTTACTAAGGTGTGGTAATGAGATTATTAAGTCGCAGCCACGACTTAGTAAGGCATGGGAACGAGATCCTAATGTGTGGCCATGGCTAAATAAAACATGGAGGTTTTAAACTCTGTCCACTCACTGTCCACTCTATTAGACACTCCTACATTGTCGGTCCACCTTGTAGATGTGAAGTCAGAGACGACAGCTCATCTGCTGCTGCACAGTTTGTGATGGTCATCCTCTAGTCCTTCATCAGTGGTCACAGGACTCTCCATCTCTTTCTCTGTCTCTCCATCTCTCTCTCTCTCTCTCTCCATCTCCATCTCCATCTATCTCTCCCTCTCTCTCTCTCCATCTCTCTCTATTTCTCTGTCCATTTCTCTCTCTCCATCTCTCTCTCTCTCCATCTCCATCTCTCTCTCGACATCTCTCTCTCTCTATTTCTCTCTCTCCATCTCTCTCTAGCTCTCTCTCTTCTTCATCTCTCTCTCTCCATCTCTCTCTCTCTCACTCTCCATCTCTCTCTCTCTCCATCTCTCTCTATTTCTCTGTCCATTTCTCTCTCTCCATCTCCATCTCTCCCGACATCTCTCTCTCTCTATTTCTCTCTCTCCATCTCTCTCTCTCCATCTCTCTCTCTCTCTCTCTCTCTCCATCTCTCTCTCTATTTCTCTCTCCATCTCTCTCTCTCCATCTCTCTCTCTCCATCTATCTCTCCATCTCCATCTCTCTCTTTATTTCTCTCTCTCCATCTCTCTGTCTCCATCTGTCTCTCCATCTCTCTCTATTTCTCTCTCTCCATCTCTCTCTAGCACTCTCTCTTCTTCATCTCTCTCTCTCCATCTCTCTCTCTCACTCTCCATCTCTCTCTCTATTTCTCTCTCCATATCTCTCTCTCTCCATCTCTCTCCATCTCTCTCTCCATCTCTCTCTCTCCATCTATCTCTCCATCTCCATCTCTCTTTATTTCTCTCTCTCCATCTCTCTGTCTCCATCTGTCTCTCCATCTCTCTCTTTTTCTCTCTCTCCATCTCTCTCTCTCCATCTCCCTCTCCTTCTCCATCTCCCTCTCTCCATCTATCTCTCCATCTCTCTCTCCATCTCTCTCTCTCTCTCTCTCTCTCTCTCTCTCTCTCTCTCTCTGCCAGCCTCACGTTTCAAGTCGTTTTGCCTTTTTCCTTTAAATGCTCTGTTTACCGCAGGCAGCACTTCAGTTCAGTCAATCAGACAGAAGGTTCTTCTACAACGAACGGTTCACTATTTGAAGCCCAGGTGAACCTGACGCTGCTGCAAGCTTAAGTAGAAAAACATGGCTGTAATAACTGTGGACAACCAGAGAAAGACTGAAAGGGAAAGTCACATGTATGTATAGTAGTGTGCGAAGGTTTGAGGCAGCTGAGAAAAAGACACTGATGATACAATAAATACAAATAAGTTTAATAATAGTGCGTCGATGTTTTCGTTTAACCATTTCTAAACGCCTCCTTGAGGAAGCCCATTATTATTAGTAGTTTTTGTCCAATACCTTTTTATTTTCTTACTAATCAATACTTCGATCGGTTTAATCCGGTGCACTGGTGGTGGCATTGAACAAATCCATGCTTTTCCTGGGGGCATCCAGGAGAAATCTGGAGCTGAAATTTGTACTTCAAGCTAGCTCAGAAGACTTTTGAAAGAAATTGAAGAAAGTCTTGCTCATTTTTTCTGTATCTATGTTTATTTGTGGTTATTCTAATTAGGATCGGCCGACGTGGCGAAAATATTACGTCATGGTACTTAAATACATTTTCACAATACATGGTATGCACCACAATAACGTTTTTTTTCTGAGGTTGAGTAAGTCAAAGCAGACAAAAATAGAGCCTGTAGCGCCACATATTGAAACTCTATTATCTATAATAATCTACTCTGATTATCTAATAAGCTATACCACTCTGAGACAACCAGTCTAATCTAACAACTATATTTAATAAAAATTATATATAAAAATGT
>NC_051211.1:53383703-53386203 GCF_015220715.1 Pygocentrus nattereri
CTGCCCTTACCATTGCATCATGATAAGCCGTTCCTGTCAAGTTCTTAAAAGTCCTTTAAGGTCCTTTAAAGATGGAGCCAGAAACTCTGATTTTAGTAATTATTTTTCTTTTATTAGAGCCGGAGATGCTTCTCTCTGTCGACTATTTGCTACCTAAAACAAGACAAAACGTGAGCATGAGTTTGGCTTCAGACCCCATCAGCTTTTTTTACATTTGTATCGTTAACTATTCAACTCAGTTAATACCCAATTCTTACATTCAAAGTATCTCCTCAGCCATCGTTCCCTCCTCTGCTGACGCTGCCACGTTCTTAGCTGTGTTCCAGTTCAGGGACTGCTTCCTTCCTTTGAAGGCCATTTACGTCACAGGAGCACGACTAGGCTGTCCCATTTCTCCGGCCAACGTATCCTGAGGTTCACTGCATGACAAAGAGGATTCAAGAACATGGTGGTGTCTTCACTGGCATGCAGTGAACCTCAGGATATGCTGGCTGGCGAATGATCCTCTCATTGGATCCTTCTTTGTCATGGAAAAGAAGAACACATTTCTTGGCCATATTTGAAGGAGCCTTTGAAATGGGACTGCCTAGTCACGCTCCTGTGACGTAAATGGCCTTCAAAAGCAGCCTTCCGGAGGATGCAGCCCCTGAATTGGAACACAGCTAACTACTGAAGTTAGCATACTAACCAGCTAGCCCTGGCCCATGTTGTCTCGCAATACCACTTTGTACCTCAAGAGGTGGCAGTGAGTCACTGAGAGGATGAAGAAGTAGCGCTTCCCCGAAGGCATGCTCTAAATTCTTGTCAATCATATTGAAGGTGCCGCCCCGATTAGACCATCTGAGGACAGGTAGCCAATAAAAAGGACTGTCGCCTCCTGCCGAGAATGGCTCCTCTGTCTCCTCTGCAAAGTCACTTGAGTCCATGGACTGTCTTGAGGACCCCAACTCCCATGCGTCAGTGGGAGATCACATCACTCTCCACCCATCACCAGCTGCTAATGAAGATTCATTACAGTGCTCCTCCTCACAAGAACTCGAATCATCACACCTGCTTGCCTTTTCACTTGTTTAGTCAATTAGTATAGAAGCCTGGGCTTTAGTCTAGTTTGTTGCAAACTATTGACAACCCCTTTTGTTGTACACTGAGAATTCTTTATTCTGAAAAGCCTTTTTTGTGTATGACCTGTTTTTTTGTGTTTCTTTTGACTTGCCTTTTTTGTGTTTTGCCGTTCAGGTGGGATTGCTGTGTATTGTTTTGTCCTCTTGGTTTTCGATCCTGGGCTGGTTTTTGGTTTTGCTCTCGATGTCCCTCTTGTTTTGGTCATCCTGCTCTCTGGTACTGACCCTGGCCTGTTTCAACTACACTCACACACACATTTTTTAATGTGCTGCTTCTCCCTCGGGGCGTGCTGTAGCCCATCCCAGCGGTCATCGGGCGGAAGGCAGGATACACCCTGGACAGGTCGCAAGTCCATCGCAGTGTTTCAACTTCATTTCAAGTGTTTCAAAGATCCCGAACTGTCAAGTAAACTTAAACCTTGTCATTTTATCTGCGTCTGATCTTTGCTGGCTTTGACATAGGAACATTAAGTGCGATGAGGGCGGAAACTCATAGCAACCATTGTCACCACCACCGCTGGCAAGAAACCACTTTCACCAACAAAGAAGTAACATGAATTGGGTTCCACTCCTGTCAGCCAAGAACAGGAATTTGAGGCTCACTGAAATCGGACAACTGAAAACTGGAAAAACTTTCCCTAAGTTGATGTATCTTGATTCTTGTTGTGAGACACAGATGATTCACCCTTTAAAAAGGGCAGTCGTGGGCTGGAGCTTAGGGAGCTGGCCCTGTGACCGGAAGGTTGCTGGTTCGATCCCCTCGGCTGACAGTGCATGACTTGTGCACCCTTAAGCGAGGCACCTAACCCCCAATTGCTCCGCGGGTGCTGTGGATAGGGCTGCCCACTGCTCTGGGCAAGTGTGCTCACTGCCCTCTAGTGTGTGTGTGTGTATTCACTAGTGTGCGTGTACGTGAGTGTTGATCACTGCATGGATGGGTTAAATGCAGAGGTCTAATTTCACAGTGATAAATGGTTGTTAATTCTAAAAAGCGCCTTCAGAAGGGTTCTATTGTTATAAGGCCAAGCCTGTCACAATAGAAGAACCCTTTAGGATGCTATATAGAACGCTTTTTGAAAAAGGTTCTATATAAAACCACACATTCAACACATTCTCCATCAATCTGAAGTACACTTTCACTATGCATAGAAACATTTAAGCATGCAAATGGTTCTTTGAGTGTTTGTGGTTCTATACTATTCTTGACTAAGGAGCCCTTGAAGGACCATCCGAATTGAGTGTGGAGTTTTGCAGTGAGATTTTGGCCTACACCATATTTTTCAGGCCGAGGAATTTGAGGTTGAAATAATAATAAACTGCATAATTTGGTAAACATTGAACACGAACAGGTCCCACAGACCTGAACACCACACAAGGGA
>NC_051211.1:53388703-53391203 GCF_015220715.1 Pygocentrus nattereri
GTGAAGGGAACCAGGGGTCACCATGACTACAGCATAGTCACTTTAGTTAATGTCCAGAACCGCTGGTCAGCCTACACGTGTCTTCTGAGCTTTATACGGAATGTTGAACAGTCTGAGAAAGTTTTCTCTGGGGACCTTTTGTCTTACAGCGCCCTGCATGCAGCGCCCCTCCGCCGTAAATAGATCATGTTCACCAGGCGGCGCGTTCACCAGGCGGCGCGTTCACCACGCGGCGTGTTCACCAGGCGGCGCGTTCACCAGTTCACAACCATTTCATGCAATAACCTCCTGTGAAGGAGCTTTCAGAGGCTTTAAACTCCTCAGACGTCTGGTTCCTTTCATCAGTTTCTCTAGAGCTGACCGCTCCACACCCAAACACCTTCATGGGCTTTGCTGACACGTCAACCGTTTAATTATGCAGAAATTTAGGAAAATCAGCGGAGTCACTCACACAGCCCCATCATTAGGAATGGGCTCCACTCTGTGCTCTGCTCTTACTGAATTCTGGCCTGCCTACTCCTGAATGAGTCCGGTTTCCTTGAATTAGATACTCTACCTAGTGCAATATATTAAAGAATGAATGGCCTAGATAAGACTAGAACCTTTCTGAGATTCTAAGCATGTTTGCAACACTATGAATCATATAGCTAATCATATAACTAACTAAAAAAAAATAACAATTTGCAAAGAAATCTAAAATTATATCTAAGTTTATATGTATGTGTGTGTGTGTGTGTGTGTGTGTGTGTGTGTGTGTGTGTGTGTGTGAGTTCCAAATAAATTGATCTTAACTAGATTAACTAGGGATTATGCAAGTTTAAGTACACTCCTAAAAAGATGGTTCTTCAAGGGTTCTTTAGTACAGAAATGGTTCTACATAGAACCATGAACACCTAAAGACCCCTTGGCATTCTTTGCATGGTGAAATGGTTCTTCAGACTGATGGAGAATGTGTTGTATCAGAACCCATATCAAAACCCTTTCGTTGCTATGTGGAACCATCTACCACATTCTCCACTAGTCTGTGGAACACCATGAGAACCATTTAAGCATGATTTATACATGAAATAATTCTTTACGGGACTCGTGGTTCTAAATAGAACCATTGCCTTAACTCAAGAACCCTTGGAGAGCCGTCGTTTGAAGTGTCTCTCCGCAGCTTTGTCCGCTTCCGGCAACTCTGGAGCGTGAAAGCCCTCCTCCCACACGCGCGCGCGTGCGCCTTCCACCACCTGCCTCCCGTACAGAGCGCGCGCTCGCCGCGTGTCCTTTTCGCCAAAGGGGCCATAAAGCGTTTGAGTGGCTGCGGCGCGCGCCGCTGCTGTCAGAAAGGCACGCGGCGCTTTCAGCCGCACGCTACCTCGCCTTCAAACATCAAAGGGGGGACCCGTGGGCACGCGCGAGGGAGACTTTACCTGACAAACTCTCGGGCTGCTCACAAAGCGCCGCTGCTGTTTTCTGTGTGTTGCAGTTTGGGTGGTGATGGGGAGAAGCGCGAGCTGAGTTCGGGGACTGTCTGTGTTGTGGTTCACTGAAAGAAACAGATTTTACCTAAACTTGCCTTTAAAAACGGGCGCGTGAAAGAAAATCTACATCAAACAAAGAACAAAAGCCAAGTTTACTGTGTGACTTCATCAACAGCAAAAAGTTTTGGGAAAGTTGCAAAACAAAGTGGAACTGTGAAGTTTTCACTTTTTAACATCAGCAACAAACTTCAAGCCTCCCTTCAGATCAGACTTCAAATTAAACTTTTACTTAAAATCAAACTTTTACTTCAAATGAGAATTTTACTTCAAATCAGACTTTTACTTAAAATCAGACTTTTACTTCAAATCAAACTTTTACTTCAAATCAGGCTTTTACTTCAAATCAGGCTTTTACTTCAAGTCAAGCTTTTACTTCAAATCAAACTTTTACTTCAAATCAGAATTTTACTTCAAGTCAGGCTTTTACTTCAAGTCAGGCTTTTACTTCAAATCAGAATTTTACTTCAAATCAGGCTTTTACTTCAAATGAGAATTTTACTTCAAATCAGGCTTTAACTTCAAATTAGGCTTTAACTTCAAATCAGGCTTTTACTTCAAATGAGAATTTTACTTCAAATTAAACTTTTACTTCAAGTCAGGCTTTTACTTCAGATCAGATTTTTACTTCGAATCAGACTTTTACTTCAAGCCAGACTCTGATTTGAAATTTCAGTTTTGAAACCGAATTTTGTAAAATTTACCATACCTGCATCATCAGTACCTAAACATTAGTCTGCTTAAACTATCGGGATCTTTCCTGTTTTACCTTTTGGATGTGAGCAGCGTTTATTTCCAGTCTGTTTTCCAGAAAATTGTACAACTAATTGCGTTTGATTTCAAATTTTAATCGTACATTCGCGAATCGTTGTACCTCCGTTTTTGTTCTCTCTCTCTCTCTCTCTCTCTCTCTCTCTCTCTCTCTCTCTCTCTCTCTCTCTCTCTCTCTCTCTCTCTGTCTCTCTCTCTCTCTCTGT